>NC_060957.1:4515397-4815397 GCF_910589235.1 Vespa crabro
AATAACGATAATAACGTTATTAGTATTAATAATAATAATAACAATAATAATTGCGTTAATGCTGATAAAAACAATAAACATTGTAACGATATTCGAAATAATAATAATGACGATAATTATGGTAATAACGATAATAACGATAATTATAATAACATTAAAAACAATAATATTAATAAAAACAATAAATATAATAACGATAATAATAATAAAATAATAACAATAATAAGGGTAATAACAATAATATAAATAACACAATTTAGGATAATAATGATTATAAATATAATGATAATAACGATAGTAATAATAATAATAATATCAATGATAAAGATAATAATGATACAAACGATAATAATAATAATAATTATATTAATAACCATAGTAATGATAATAACGATAATAATAATAACATTAATATAGATAATAACGATTATAACGATAAAATTAATAC
The DNA here is from genome assembly GCF_910589235.1 of Vespa crabro. Taxonomy (NCBI): domain Eukaryota; kingdom Metazoa; phylum Arthropoda; class Insecta; order Hymenoptera; family Vespidae; genus Vespa; species Vespa crabro. The sequence continues at coordinate 4,515,846 of NC_060957.1, forward strand.
TAATAATAACAAAAATAACAATAATAATCATAAAAAATATTTATACCATTAATAATGATAATTACGATATTAACGAAAAGAAAGATAATAATAATAAAAATAATATCGATAATAAAGCTAAGAACGATAATAACAATAATAATAAAAATAATAATAAAGATGATAACGATGTTAACGATTATAAATATATTAATAATAACAATAAAAGCTATAATAACGATAATAAAGATAATTGTAATAACGATAATATCGATAATAGTAATAATAATTATAACGATAATAACGATAATAACGATAATAGTAGTAACAATAAAATCGATAATAACCACAATAATAATAACAATATTAACGATAATAACGATAATAACGATTATACGGATTATTATAATAAAGATAATAACGATAATGGCAATAATTATAATAACGATAATGACAATAATAAAGATAATTATATTAATAGAAGTAATAATAAAAATATTAACAATGATTGCAATAATAATGATAATAACGATAATAATAGTGGTAACAATTAAAGTAATAAAAATAATAACGATAATAATGATAATAAGGATAATAATAATAACGATAATAACGATAAGAGTAATAATAATATCGATAGTAACAATAATTACGATAATAACGAAAATAACGATAATAATAATAAAATTAATAACGATAAATCGTTGATGGTAATAATAATAACAACAATAATAACGATAACAACGATGATAAGGATAATAGTAACGACGATAATAAAGACAAAAATAATAATAATATTATCGATAATAAAGATAATAACGATTATATTAATAACTGTAATAATAATAAAAACGATAATAACGATAATTACGATAATAATAATAATAATAATAACAATGATAAAGATAATAGCGAAAATAATAATAGTAATAATAAAATTAATAATAATATCATTAATATTGATAATAACGGTAATAATAATAACAATATCAACGATAATATCCATAATAATAATAACAATATTAAAGATAATATCGATAATAATAATAATTATAATAAAAACAGTAATATCGACAATAAAGATAATAACCTTAATAATAATAAGGATTATAATGATAATAACGAAAATAACGATATTAACGATTATAATAATAACGCTAATAACGATAATAATGATAATAATATTATTAATAATAACGATAAAAACGATTATAATGGAAATAAGAATAATAACAATATCGATAATAACGAAAATAACGGTAATAACGATAATAATAATATTAGTAATAGTAGTAATAATAAAAATGACAATTACGATAATAACGATAATATTAATAGATATAATAACATTATGACAATAATAACGATTGAAAAGATAAATAAGATATACATAATAACGATAATAAAGACAATAATAATAACAATAATAAAATTGATAATAACTATAATAACGATAGTAATCATGAAGACGGCAATGAAGATAATAATTATAACGATAATAACGATAATATCGATAATCATTATATTAAGAAGAGCGATAATAACGTGAATAGTAATAACTATAAATTCGATAATAATGATATTAATGAAAATAACTATAATAATAACATTAAATAATACACTAATACGGATAATAACAATAACAATAATAACAATAATACGATTATTACGATAATAACGATAATAATAAGATTAATAGTAATATCGATAATAAGGATAATTACGAAAAAAACGGTAAAAATGATAATAACTATAATAACGACAATAATAATAATAATAATAACGATAATAAATTTAATAGGGATAATAATAATAACAACATCAAAGATAATAACGATATTAACAATAATAACGATAATAATGATAATAATAAAAATAAATATAATGAAAATAATAATTATAACAATAATAACAATAATAGAGATAATAATGTAAAACGATAATAATAATAAGATTTATGAAGATATTAGCTATAATAACGATAATAATTGTAATGTTAACAATAATAACAATAATAACAATAGTAGCGGTAATTACAATATTAACGATAATAACGATAATAATATTAACACTAATAACAATAATATCGAAAATAACGTTAATTACGATAATAATAATAACAATTGTAGCGATAATATCGATAAGAATGATAATAATATTAATAATAATATTAATTATTATAACGATTATAACGCTAATTATTAAAAGATTATACCTAAAATAAGGATAATAATGATAGGAACGAAAATTATAATAACAATAATAATTATAATGATAATAACGAAAAAATAATAATAAAAAGACCTATAACAACGATAATATAGATAATAATAGTAGTAATAATAACAATATTAGCAAAAATAACGATAATAACGATAACAATAATAACTATAATAACGTTAGTTATAACAATATTAATAACAATAATAACGATAATAAAGATAACAATAATAATCAATAACGATAATGACGATAATAACGTTAATAATTAAAATAATAACTATAATAATAATAACTATAAAAACGATAATAACCATAATAACGAAAATAACAATGATAGCGATAATAATAATAATAATAATAATATTAACGTAAATAGCGGTAATAACGGTAAGAACGATATAAATAGTAGTAAAAATATACGTAATAACCATAATAAGGATAATAACATTCAAGTAAATAACGATAATAAAGACAATAATATTAATAATTATAACGATAATAATGATAATAACGATAATTATTGAATCGAAAATAACGACAATAATAGTAATAATAATAACGTTGATAAGGATAATAACGATATCATCGGTAATAATAATAACAAAAATATAGATAATAACGATAATAACGATAATAACGACATTTAATATAATAATAATAACGATAATATCGACAATAATAATAACGATAATGACGACAAAAGTAATAATAATATTAATGGTAATAACGATAATAATGATAATATCGATAATAATTATAACGTAAATGACGACGATAATAATAATCATATTAACGATAATAAGGATAAATACGATATCATCGATAATAATAATAGCAACATTAACAATAATATCAATAAAAACGATGATAATCATAGTAATAATTATAACAACAATAATAATAATAATAATAATAATAATAACATTAATAACGATAATAACCATAATAACGATAATAGCGATATTAATTATAATAATTATAACAAACAACGATAATTATGATAAAAATAATCATAAAAATATCGATAATAATGATTATAACGATAATAAAAATAAAAACGACAATAATATTGATAATAATAATGAAAATAATAATAAAGTCGATGACGATAATAGCGATAATAGTTGGAGTAGTAATATCAATAATAACAATAATAATAATAATAAAAAAGATAAAACGATAATTATATTTACGATTATAATAAAAATAGTAATAATAATTATAACGATTATACCGATAATAACGATAATAACGATAAGAACAATAATAATAATAATAATAATAATAATAATAAAAATAAAAACAATAATTTGTATATTAACGATAATAATAGTGTTAATGTTAAGAATAATAACAATAATAACGATAATATTGATTATGACGATAACAATATTATTGTAAATAACTTCAACAGTAATAATAATAATAACGATAATATCGATATTAACGATGATAATAATAATAATAATAAAGATAATAACGATATTTTCGATAATAACGAATATAACGCTAATAACTTTAATAACGTTAATGACGATAGTAACGATTATAATAATAACGATAATAACGATAATAGTAGTAATATTATTAAGGTTAATACCGATATTTACGATAATAATTATAATAATAATAAAGATAACAACGATATTAACGATAATAACGACAAAAATAATAATGATAATAACGACAAAGATTAATAATAAAATATCATTAGTAACAATAAAAACGATAATGACGATATTATCGATAATAATAATAACGATAGTGACGATGATAGTAATAACAATTATAAAGTTTATAATGATAATAATAAGAATAATAATTATAGTAGTAGTTGAATTAATAACGATAATAAGGGTAACAAAAACGACAATAATAACGATATTAACGGAAATAGTTATAACAATATTAACGATAACAACGATAATAAAGATATCTATAATAGCGATAATAAAGACAACAATAATATCGATAATAATATCGATAATAATTATAATAACGATAATAACAATAATGACGATAATAACGTTAATAATAAATAAGATAATAAAGATAATATCGATAATAATAATAATAATAATAATAACGGTAATAGCGATAATAACGATAATAACGACAATAATAATAATAATAATAACAATTAAAATAATAACTCCAATAACTATAATAATGAGAACAATAATAACGACCAAAACGTTAATAACGATAATAATAATAGCAATAATAACAATATTACAGATATTAATAATAAAAAGCATAATAATGTTAGTAACAATAACATTAATATTAATAATAATGTTAATGACATTATTAACGATAATAACGATAATTTCGAATATAATAATAACAATAAAATCGATAGTAAGGATATTAATTATAACAATAATTACATTAATTACGATAATAACGATCAAAAGTAATAATAATAGTAACCATAATAACGATAATAACGATAATAACGATAATAATAATAATAATTTCAAAGGTTATAACGATATTAACTGTAATATCGATTTTCATGATAATAACTATACTAATAATAATAATAATAAAATTAAGAACAGTAAGAACGATTATAATGATAATATCTATATTAACGTTATTATCAATTAGAGTAATAGTAATAATAGAGATATAGTAATAATAATGTTAGTAACGTTATTAACGATAATAACGATAATAATATTAACAATTATAACGATAATAACTATATTAAACATAATAATAATATACGATAACAAAGATAACAACAACAATAATAAAAGTATACTAAGGAAAATATGGATAATAACGATAACAGCGTCAGTAAAAAAAATAATATTTTCGATAATAACTATAATGACAATAATTATATTAACGATAATATCGATAATAACGTTAATAATACTAGTAGTAATAATTATAATAACGGTGATAACTACATTTATGAAAACAGTAGTAACGATAGTATCGTTAATGTCAATTATTATTGTAATAATAATATCAATAAAAACGATAATAACAATAATAATAATAATCATAATGACGATAATAACGATAATAACGATTATAGTAATAACGATATTAACGACAATATTAAAAATAATAATTACGATAATAATGATATTAACGATAATAATAATAGTAATAATATCGATAATAACTATAATAACGATAGTAATGATAATAATTTTAACGCAATAACGATTTTAAATATTTTAACGATATTAATAATAAGAATAATAACGATAAGAACGATACTAATAATAATAATAATAATAATAATAAAAATAAATACAATAATTTGTATAATAACGATAATAATAGTGGTAGTGTTAAGAATAATAACAATAATAACGATAATAACGATTATGACGATAAAAATATTATTGATAATAATGTCAATAGTAATAATAATAATAATAACTATAAGATCGATATTAACGATAATAACTGTAATAACAGTAATAACTATAATAACGATAATTACTATAATAAGGATTAAAATAATAACTATAATAACGATAATTGTAGTAATATTAAATAGGACAATAACGATATTTACGATAATAATTATAATAAAAATAAAGATAACAACGATAGTAACAATAATAACAATAATAATACAACAATATTAATAATAATATCGAAAATTAAAATAATAATAATAGCAATAATAAAGATATTAACGACAATAACGATAATAATAAAAACAACATTAATAACGATATTAAAGAAAATAGTAATAACAATAGTAACGAAAACAACGATAACAACATTAATAATAATAATAATAATATCGAAATTAATTAAAATAACGGTGACAACTATAATATTAATAACAATAATAACGATAATAACGATAATAACTATAGTAATAATACTAATAATAACGATAATAACGATATTAATGGCAATATCGATAATAACAGAAATATTAATAGTCATAATGAGGATAATAACGATAAATACCTTACTAACGATAATAGCGATACTAATATTAACAATATTAAGGATAATATCGTTAATAATTCTAACAATATTCACGATAATATCGATAATAATAATAACACAAAAACAATAATAACGATAATAACTATAATAAAATTTATAATAATAACGGTAATAACCATGGTAATAATAGTTATAATAAAGGTAATAACGATAGAAAAAGTATCTAACGATAATAATAATAACAACAATAACGATAATAGTGACTATGATGATAAGAAAGATAATAATAATAATAAAAATAAAAATAATAACGAAAATAACGATGATAATCATAATAATAAAAGTAATAATAACAATTTAAGAATAGTAACTATTATAACGATTATAACGATAATAGTAGGAGTAATAATAACAGTAATAAAAATAATAACGGTAATAAAAATTAAAAGAAAGTTAACGATTATAATATTAACGATAATAACGATAATAACCATAATAATAATAATAATAATGAAGACAACAACGATATTAACGATAATAATGACAGTAATAATAACAATAATTATTATAATAACGATAACAATGATAATACCGATAATAACGATAATAACAATAATAATAATAGTAATAATTAAGATAATAACGATATTATCGATAATGAGGATAATAACAATAACAATAAAAACAACAATAGCAATTATAATCCTTTAACTATATTAATATTTATCAAAATTACAATAATATTGATAATAACGTTAATAACGATAATAATTGTGGCAATAATAACAATGATAACACTAATAACGATAATTGCGATAATAATAGTAATAATAATAACAATAATAACAATAATATTGACAATAAGGTTATTACCGATGATAATGATAATTATAATATTCATAATAACTATAATAAGGATATTATCAATAATAATAATAACGATAAAAACGATAAGAAAAATATCGATGAAAACGATAAAATAGAATATAATAATAAAAACTTTAACGATAAAATCGATATTAATAATAATAAATTTAACGTTAATATCCATAATAATTATAATAATAATAGCAATAATAACCGTAACACGGAAAATAACGAGAATAATAATAACGATTATAACAATAATAGTAATAATTATAATATCGATAGTAACAAGAATAACTATAATGACGATAATAGCGATAATGATAATAACTATAATGACGATGGATATAATAACGATAATATCTTTAATAACGACAATAATAATAATGTTAATAGCGATATTAAAGATATTAACGTTAATAACGAAATAATAAAAACAATTAAAACGATAATAACAATAATTATGATAATAACAATAATAATTATAATAGTGATAGCATTAATAACGAAATTTACGATAATAATAATAATAATAAAGATAATAACATTATTAACGATAATAACGATAATAAAGAAAATAACGATAATAATAAAAACAATTAAAACGATAATAACAATAATTATGATAATAGCAATAATAATTATAATAGTGATAGCATTAATAACGATATTTACGATAATAGCAATAATAACAAAGATAATAACATGATTAACGATAATAACGATAATAAAAATAATAATACTAACAAAATAACGTTAATAACGAAATTATCGATAATAACGATAATAATAACAGTAATAACAATAACGATAAAAAACATAATAACAATAATAATAATAATAATAATAATAATAATATTAATATTAATAATAATAATAATAATAATAACAATAATAACGATAATAACGATAATAAAAAAAGAATAATAGCAATAAAAACGTTAAATACGATAATAATGATAGTAATAATAACGATAATTTCGAAACAAACCACAATAACAATAATAATAATTGCAATTATAACGATAATAACGACAATAATGATAATAAGGAAAATAATTATAATAATAATTATAATAAAAACGATAAAGATGATAATAATACTTACAATAATAATGATAATAACAATAATAACGATATTAACTATAATAAAATTAATAACTATATTTACATTAACAACGATAAGGATATTAGGAATAATAGCGATAATAACTATAATTATGATAATAATAATAAAAGCCTTAATAACAATATAAACGATGATAACGATAATAATAATAACGGTAAGGACAATAATAATAATAATAGTAATAACGATAATAATTATAATAACATTAATAATAATAACAATATTAACGGCAATATTAATAATAATAATAATAAAGATAAGAGCAATAATAATAATTGCAATAACATTAGTAAACATTATAACGAAAATAACGATAATGACGATGACAATAATAAGGATTATTACAATAATAACAAAAATAATAAAAACCATAGTATCGTTAATAGTAATAATAATAATACCGTAAAAAAGATAATAAATTTAATAATAAATAAAAAATAACGATAATAACGATAATATCGGTATAATTATAACAATAATATCGATAATTTCGTTATAAGAAGTAATAATAAATACAATAATAACGATAATACTAATAACCATAATAAGGATAATAATAATAATAATAATAACAATAACAACGATACTAACGGTAATAACGATAAGAACAAAATTAACGATAAGAACAAGATTTATAAAAATAATAATATCTATAATTATGATAAGAACGATTAGAACTATAATATTAATAACAATAATAACAATAATTACGTAAATAACTAAAAAAAATGATTTAAATAAGATATTAACGATAATAAATAGAATAACAGTAATAACGATAATAACGACAATAATAATATAAATAAAAACGATAATGACGCTAATAACAATAATAATAATAATAATAATAATAATAATAATAATAATAATAATAATAATAATAATAATAATAATAATAATAATAATAATAATAATATCGATAATAACAATAATAACTGAAATTATAATATTAATAACAACAATAATAACAATAATAGCGATATTAATGATAATAATAAATACGATAAAGTCGATAATATCGATAATAATATTAACAATATTAATGATAATATCGATAATAAAAATAACATTATTAACGATAATATCTATAAGCATAAAAATAATAATAATAATAGTAATTACGATAATAACGATAATAATAGTAGTATTACTAACATTAATAACAATAATAGCGGTAATAAAGTAATTAACGGTAATAACGATAATTATAATAACAATATTAACAATAATAACGATATTATCGATGATAACAATAACAATAATAACGATAATATCTATAATAATAATAGTATTATTAACGTTAACATCGATAATAATAATAATTATAATAACATTAATAACGATAATATCGATAATAACTATAATAATAATAAAGTAAATAACGATAATAATTATATTAACGATAATAATAATAGTAATAATATCGATAATAACAATAACAACGATAATAACGAAATAATAATAATAACGACCTTAATAACTATAATAAAAATAATAACGATATGGGATTAACGATAAAAACGATAATAGTAGTAATAGTAATAACAATAATAACGATAATATATATTTATCAATCTATAAAAATAATAATAATAATAATAATAATAAAAGTAATAACGGAAATACCGATAATAACAATGATACTAATAATAAATATAAAAAGGAAAATAACTATAATAATATTAATCATAATAAAGATAACAACGATAATAACGTTAATAACTATTTTAATCCTAACGATATTAATAATTATAATAATAACAATACTACTGATAATAACGATAATAACGATAATAATAGTATTAATAATAACAATAATAACACTAATAACGTTAAAAGCGATAATAAGATTATTAACGAAAATAACAATAATTATAATAACCATATTAATAATAAAAACGATGTTATCAATGATGACAATAACGATAATAACGATAATATTGATAATAATGATAATATAATTAACGTTAACATCAATAATATTAATAATAATAATAAAATTAATAATGATAATAACGATAATAACTATAATAATAATAACGAAAATAACGATAATAACGATATTAATGATAATAATAATAATACCAATATCGACAATAACCATAATAACGATAGCAACGATAATAATAATAATAAAAATAAAAATAATAATAATAATAATAACGTTAACTACGTTAATTACGATAATATTCTTAGTAATTATAACAATAATAGCAATAATAACAATAATAACGATAATAATAAAAATGATTATATCGATAATTTCAATAATAATAATAACAATATTAACGATTATATCGATAAAAATAATAACAATAATAACAATATTAAAAATAATAATCATAATAACGATAATAATAACATTATTATTAATACCAATAATGACGATAATGACGATATTTAAAATAATAATAATAACAATAATAGAGATAAGAACGATATTATCTATAATAACAATATTAATAATAACGATAATAACTAAAATAACGGTGTAACGATAATAATAACAATAATATTAACAATAATATTGATAATAATAATAATAATAGCAATAATAACGATAATAAAAATAATAACGATAATAACGATAATAACAATAATAATAATAACGATAATATCGATAATAACGTTAATAATACTAGCAGTAATAAGTATATTAACGGTAATAACTATATTTAAGAAATCAGTAGTAACGATAGTATCTTTAATAATCATCATATAACGATTATAACGAAAATGACGAGAATAACGATAGTAATAATAAAATTAATAACGATATTTACGATAATAATTATAATAATAATAAAGATAATAACGATAGTAACAATAATAACGATAGAAATAATAAAAATATTAATGATAATATCGAAAATTATAAAAATAATAATAGCAATAATAATGATAATATGGATAATATCGATAATAATGATATTAATAATAATAATAATAGCAATAATAACGATATTAACGAAAATTGTAATAACATTAGTAACGAAACAACGATATTAACATTAATAATAATAATAATAATATCGAAATTAAGTACAAAAACGGTGACAACTATAATGTTAATAACAATAATCACGATAATAACGATAATAGCGACAATAATAATACTGATAATAACGATAATAACGATTTCAATGGAATTAACGATAATAACGTTGATAATAATAATCTTATTAAAGATAAGAACGATAATAACGATACTAACAATAACAGCGATAATAATAATAACGATATTAAGGATAATATCGTTAATAATTGGAAAAATATTCACGATAGTATCGATAATAATAATAACAACAAAAACAATAATAACGATAATAACTATAATAAAATTTATAACAATAACGATAATAACGATTATAACGTTAATAATAATAACAATATTAACGATAATAGCAATGAGTTTCTAACGACAATAATAATAACGACAATAACTATAATATTGTCTATGATGATAAGAAAGATAATAACACTAATAATAATAAAAATAAACACGACAATAACGATAATAATGATAAAAATAGAAATAGTAATAACAATATTAAGATTAATAACTATAATAACTATTGTAACGATAATAGTATTAGTAATAATAAAAGTAATAACAATAATAACGATAATAATGCTTACAACATTGTTAACGATAATAATATTAACGATTATAACGATAATAACAATAATAATAATAATAATAATAAAGATAATAACGATAATAACGATAATAATGACAGTAACAAAAACAACAATGACAATAATAACGTTAACAAAGATAATAACAATAATAACGACAATAACAATAACAGTAGTAGTAATAATTAAGATAATAACGATATTTACGATAATAAGGTTAATAACAATAAAAATAATAACGATAATAATGTTAATAATATACACAATAAAGACGATAATATCGATAATAATATTAACAATATTAACGATAATATCGATCATAATTATAATATTATAATCCTTAACGTCGATAATAATAATAATAATAATAACATTATTCACGCTAATAACGATAATTACTATAATATTAATAACGAAAATAACGATAATAATAATATTAACGTTAAAGATAATAATAAAAATAATAATAAAGATAATAACGATAATAACGATAATAACGATAATAACTATAGTAACGACAATTACGATAATAACGATAATAGTAACAACGATAATGTCCATGATAATATTAACGATCATATCGCTAATATCGATAATAATAATAATATTATTAACGATACAATCGATAATAATAATAATCATAATAACATTAATAACAATAATAACGATAATACAATAATAACGATATTTAAGATTAAAATAATAATAACGAAAATAACGATAATAACGATATTAACGATTATAATAATAATAATAATATCGAGAATAACGATAATAATGATAATAACCATAATAACGATTATAATGAAAAAATAATAATACTAATACCGATAATAAAGATAATAAAGACAATAATAATAATAATAATATTAATAATAATAATAATTTTAATGACGATAATATCGGTAATAATAATAAAAACAATAATAATAATAAGGATAATAAAGATAACAGAGATTATAATAATAACGATTAAATAGAAAACAACTGCAATAATGATAATGGAAATAATAACGATAAAACTGTGATAAAAATAACAATATTAACGATATTAAAGAATATAGAAATAACAATAATAACGATAACAACGATAAAAATATTAATATTAATAATAATATAAATGAAAATAAGTATAATAACGGTGACATCGATAATAATAATAAAAATAATAATGATAATAATGATAATAACAATAATAGTAATAATAATTCTAACGATAATAAAGATAATAATATCCGTATTAAAGATAATAACAATAACAACGGTAATAATGTTAATAACGATAATAACGATAATAACAATGATAATAATAGTAATAATAAAGATAATAACGATGTAAATGATTCTAATGATAATAATAATAACAACAATAACGATAATAACGAATATGATGTTAACAATGATAATAATATTAACAATAAAAAGAAAAATAATGACAATCACGATAATAAAGATAATAATAGAAGTAATAATAACAATATTAAGAATAATAAATATAATAACGATAATAAGAATAATAATAGTAGTAATAAAAAAAGTAGTAACAATTATAACGATAAAAACGTTTTTAACGATAATAATAATGGTGATAATTACGATAATATCGATAATAATAATAATTATAATAACGATAATAACGATTATAGAGATAATAATAATTATAGTAATAATAACGATATTATAGATACTAACGACAAAATAATAATAATAATTATAACGATAATAACGGTAATAACGAATAAAAATAATAGAAAAATAATAATATCAATAATAACGATAACAAAGATAATTACGATAATATCGATAATAATAAATTAGATAATTTCGATTTCATCGAAAATAATAATAACAATATTAACGATAATATCGATCATAATAACAACAATATAGACGATAATATCGGTAATAATAATAACAGTAATGTCAATAATAACGATAATAAGATAATAATGATAATATCGATATTAATAAATAGGATAATATCGTTATGAATGATAATAATAATCACAATATTAACGATAATATCGATAATAATAACAACAATATCGACAATATTATCGATAATAATAATAACAATAATAACAATATTACCGATACTAACGATAATATCGTTAATAATAATAACGATAATAATGATAATGGCGATAAAAACAATAACGATATTAACGATAATATTGACAATATTAAAGATAATAATGATAATAATTATAAAATGATAATAATTATCATAATAATAATAGTAATAACGATAATAACGTTAAAAAAATTAAAATAATAACGATAATAAAGGTAATAATAATAAAATTAAAAACGCTAATAACGATAATAAAGATAAAAACAATAATAATAATAACTATTTTAACGATAATAATAATTATAGTAATAATAATAACGATAATTACGATAATAAAAATAATAATAATAAAAATATTAAAAATTATATTCACCAGAATAATAACAATAATACCGGTTATGATAAGAATAATATTAATAATAATAACGATAATAATGATGATAATAATAATAATAATAATGATAATAATATCATTAATACTCACAATAATAACAATAATAACGGTAATGAGAAGAATAATATTAATAATAATAACGATAATACTGATAATGTCCATATAATCGATAATAATAATTACAATAATAACGATAATAACTCTAACAATGATAATAATACTAATAACGATAAAAACGATAATATCGATAATAATAATATTAATAAGATCGATAATAACGTTAATAATAATAAGTACAAAATCGATAGTAATGATATTAATGAAAATATCCATAATAATAAAAATAAATATAACAATACTAACGATAATAACAATAACAATAATAACAATAATAACGATTATTAATATAATAACGATAATAGTAAGAATAATAATAATATCGAAAATAACGATAATAACGATAATAGCGATTATAATAAAAACAACAATAAAGATAACAAGGATATTAACAATAATAACAATAATAACAATAATAACAATTATAGCGATAATAACAATAATAACGATAATCAAGATATTAATAATAACACTAATGACAATAATATCGACAATAACGATAATTACGATAATACTTATAACATTTTTAACGATAATAACGATAATAACAATAATATTAATAATAATAATAATAATGATAAAAATAATAAGGATAATAGCAATAATAATAATAACGAAATTATCGATTATATTGATTATAAATATAATGATAGTAACGATAATAATAATTATACTAATTACAATAATTACGATAATAATAATAGAAAAGATAATAATACTAATGATTATAACCATAATAACGATAATAACGATAATAATAATAAAATTAATAACGATAATAACGTTTATAACGATAATAATAATAACAATAACATTGATAATAACGACAATAATCATAATAACTGTAATAATAATAACAAAAATAACTATTAAAACGGTAATAACAATAATAATAATAACAAAAATGACGATAAAACTGTAATAACGATAATAATAATAATAATAATGATGACGATAATAACGGAAAAAACGCGTAATAATAAATACAATAGTAACAATAGTAGTAATAGCAATAATAACGATGGTAACGAAATGGAAGATAATGATAATAATATTAATTACGAAAATAAGGAAAATAACGATACTAACGATATAAATAATATAAATAACAATAATAATTATAATAATAACATAAATAATAACGATAATAAATATTTTAACGTTAAAAATACAAGTAATAATAACAATAATATTATTATTATAGAAAATTAAGATAAGAACGATAATAATAATCATAATAATAACAATAATATTCAGAACAATATTAACGATAATAACGGTAATAATGATAATAATGATAATAACGATTATAATAACAACGATAATACCGATAATAGTAGTAATAATAAAAACGTTAATGACTATATTTAGTATAATAATAATTACAATAATAGAGAAAGGAACGATAATATCTTTATTAACAATATTAATAATAACGATAATAACTAAAATAACGATGTAACGATAATGATAAGAATAATATTAACAATAATATTAATAATAATAATAATAATAATAGCAATAATAACGATAATAATGATAACGATAATAACGATAATAATAATAAAATTAAAAACGATAATTACGATAATAACGAAAATAAGAACAGCATTAATATCGATAATAACGATAATAATAATAATAATAATTACAATATTAAGGATAATAACGATAATAACGATAATACTCATAAAGATGACAACAATAAAAACAATAATATTAATATTAATAATAACGAAAATATGGATAATAACGATGTCAAGGATAATAATAATAACAACAAAAAGGATAATAAAAATAATAAAGATAAAGTAAATAAGGATAATAACGATGACAATGATAATAATAATAACATTAATAAAGTAATAACGATAATAACGATTATACGGATTATAACAATAACGATAATAGAAATAATAATGAGAACGGTAATGAGGATAAAACGATAAAAATGATAATAACTATAATAACTATAATAACAATAATAACTGTAATAATAATAACAATATTAACGTTAATGATGATAATAATGATAATAACTATAAAAACAAATATAATAACGATAATAATAATAACAATAATAACGATTAATACAATATTAACGACAATAATAATAATATCATTAACGTAAATAGAGATAATTACTATTTCAAAGATAATAATAATAATAATAATAACGATAAAAACGATATAAACGATAACAACAATAATAATAATGATAATTAGTATACTAATAGTAATAACAATAACAATAATAACGATAATGAAGATAATAATAATAATAACGATAATAACGATAATTACGATAATGACGATAATATTAATAACGATAATAACGATAATAACGTAAATATCGATGAAAATAATAGAAATAAAAACAATAATAACGATAAAAACATTAACGATAATATCGACATTATTAACAATAATAATAACGATAATTACGATAATAACGATAATAAAATTAATAATAATAAAAATAATAACAATATTAACGATAATATCGATAATAACCATAATAAAAATAATAATAGTAATTGCAATAATAACGGTAATAACGATAATAAGGATAAAAGCGATAATAATAATTACGATAGTAACGATATTAAAGATAATAAATCTAAGAATAACATATATAACATTGATACTAACGTTAATAACGATAATACTAATAACAATCATAACGATAATAACGTTTATAATGGTGAGAACGATAATAATATTAAGAATAATCACAATAATAACGATAATTACGATAATAACGATAACAAAATTAATAATGAAAAAGATAATGACAATATTAACGATAATATCGATAATAACGATAATGAAAATAATAATTGTAATAGCAATAATAACGAAAAAAAAGAAAATAACGGTAATAACGATAATAACTATAATAATAATAACGAAAATAACGATAATAATGATATTAACGATAAATATAATAATAATAATAATAATAATAAAAATAATAACAATAATTTGCCTAATAACGATAATAACAGTGGTAATGTTAAGAATAATAACAATAATAACGATAATAAAGATTATGACGATAACAATATTATTCATAATAACGTCAATAGGAATAATAATAACAATAACGATAATATCGATATTAGTAGTAATAATAATAACGATAATAACGATATTTACGAAAATAATTATAATAATAATAATGATTATAACGATAGTAACAATAATATCGATAATTATAATAAAAATATTAATGATAATATCGAAGATTATAAAAATCATAATAGCAATAATGACGATAATATCGATGATATCGATAATAATGACATTAATAATAATAATAATAGCAATAATAACGATATTAACGAAAATTGTAATAACATTTGTAACGTAACAACGATATTAACATTAATAAAAATAATAATAATTACGAAAGTAAGTACAATAACGGTGACAATTATAATATTAATAACAATAATCACGATAATAACGATAAAAACGACAATAATAATACTAATAATAACGATAATAACGATATCAATGGAATTAACGATAATACCGTTTATAATAATAATCTTATAAAAGATAAGAACGATAATAACGATACTAGCAATAACAGCGATAATAATAATAACAATATAAAGGATAATATCGTTAATAATTGTAAAAATATTCACGATAGTTTCGATAATAATAATAACAACAAAATCAATAATAACGATAATAAGTATAATAAAATTATAATAATAACGGTAATAACGATTATAAAGTTAATAATAATAATAATAATATTATCGATAATAGCAATGATAATAATAGTAATAATATTGGTAATAACGATAAAAGAGTTCCTAACGATAATAATAATGACGACAATAACAATAATAATGACTATGATGATAAGAAAGATAATAATACTAATAACAATAAAAATAATAAGGACAATAACGATCATAATGATAATAATAGAAATAATAATAACAATATTAAGAATAGTAACTTTAATAACGATTATAACGATAATAGTATTAGTAATAATAACATTAATAACAATAATAACGATAATAATAATAATAATAAAGATAACAACGATATTAACGATAATAATGACAGTAATAATAACAATAATGACGATAATAACGTTATCATGGAGAATACCGATAATAACGATAATAACAATAATAATAATAGTAATAATTAAGATAATAAAGATATTTACGATAATAAGGAAAATAGCAATAACAATAATAACGATAATAACAATTATAATCCTAATAACGTTATCATTATTTTTAAAAATAAGAATAATACTGATAATAACGAGAATAACAAAAATAATATTAGTAATAATAAATATAATAACACTAATAATGATTATAACGATATTAACGATAATATCGGTAATAATAATAATAACAATAATAATAATAAGGTTAATAAAGATAACAGAGATTATAATAATAACGATTAAAAAGATAACAACGGCAATAATGATAATAGCAATAATAACGATAATAACTGTGATGAAAATTACAATATTAACTATATTAAATTTAATAGTGATAACAATAATACCGATAACAACGATAATAACATTAATAATAATAATAATAAAAACGAAAATAAGTATAACAACGGTGACATCGAAAATAATAATAAAAATAGTAATGATAATAACGATAATAACTATAATAATAATACTAATACTAACGAAAATAAAGATATTAATAATCGTATTAAAGATAAGAAAGATAATAACGCTACTAACGATAATAGCGATAATAATAAGAACAACGAAAATAATATTAACGTTAATAATTATAATAACAATTATAATAATGACGATAATAACGATAACATCGGTAATAATGATAATAACGATAAAAACGATAATTTAAATGATAATAATAGTAATAATAAAGATAATAACGATGTAAATGATTCTAACGATAATAATAATAACAACTATAACGATAATAACGAATATGATGTTAAGAATGATAATAATATTAACAATTGTAAAAACAATAATGACAATCACGATAATAAAGATAATAATAGAAGTAATAATAACAATATTAAAAATAATTAACATAATAACGATAATAACAATAATTATAGTAGTAATAAAAAAAGTAATAACAATAAGAACGATAAAACGAATTTAACGATAATAATAATTGTGATAATTACAATAATATAGATAATAATAATAACTATATTAACGATAATAACGATTATAGAGATAATAATAATTATAGTAATAATAACGATATTATAGATACTAACGTGAATATAATAATAATAATTATAACGATAATAACGGTAATAATAATAACAATATCAACAATAATATCGATAATAATAATAACAATAATAACAATAATACCGATACTAACGATAATATCGTTAATAATAATAACGATAATAATGATAAAGCGAAATAAACAATAACGATATTAACGATAATATTGACAATATTAAAGATAATAATGATAATAATTTTAATAGGATAATAATTATCATAATAATAATAGTAATAACGATAATAACGATAAAAAAATTAAAATAATAACGATAATATAGTTAATAATAATAAAATTAATAACTTTAATAACGATAATTACGATAATAACGGTAATAATAATAAAATTAATAACGCTCATAACGATAATAAAGTTAATAATATTATTAATAATACTGATAATATCGATTATAATGGAAATAATAATAATAACAATATTGATAATAACGATAATAACGGTATTAACGATAATAATAATAGTAATAATAATAGTAATAATAATAGTAATAATAATAATGATTATTACGATAATAACGATAATAATAATAGTCATAATAACATTATTACAATATTAACGATAAAAACAATAATATCGATATCCATAATAACGATAATAAAGACAACATTAATAACAATAATAAAATTGATAATAACTATAATAAAGAAAATAAACATAATGACGAAAATAACGATAATAATAGTTACGATAATAACGATAATAACGATAATAACGACAATAAAAATATTAATAATAAAGAAAATATCAATATTATAGCAAACAACGATTATAACGATAATAATAATAACAATATTAACAATAATAACGATAATAGCGATAATAATAATATTAATAAGAGAGATAATAACGTTAATAGTAATAAGTATAAAATTGATAGTATTGCTATTAATGATAATATCCATAATAATAATAAATAGAACACTACTAACGATAATAGTAAGAATAATAATAATATCGAAAATATGGTTAATTACGAAAATAACGGTAATAATGATAATAACTATAATAACGTCAATAATAATAATATTAATAAAGATAATAACGATAATAACGATAATAGCGATTATAATAAAAACAAAATAAAGATAACAACGATATTAACAATAATAATAATAATAACAATTATAGCGATAATAACAATAATAACGATAATAACGATAATACTAATAACAATAATAACAATAATATCGACATTAACGATAAATACGATAATACTAATAACAATTATAACGATAATAACGATAATAACAATAATATTAATAATAATAATAATAATGATAACAATAATAAGGATAATAGCAATAATAATAAAAACAAAATTAACGATTATATTGATTATAAAGATAATGGTAGTAACGATAATAATATTTATAATAATAACTAATTACGATAATAATAATAGAAAAGATAATAATACTAATTATTATAACCATAAAAACGATAATAAGGATAATAATAATAAAATTAATAACGATAATAACGATTATAACGATAATAATAATAACAATAACATTGATAATAACGACAATAATCATAATAACTATAATAATAATAACAAAAATAACGATTAAAACGGTAATAACAATAATGACGATAATAACGGTAATAATGATAATAATAATTATAATAACGACAATAATAAAAATAATAATAAATATGACAACGATATTAACGATAATAACGCTAAAAATGATAATAATGGTTATAATAATAATAATAATAACAATATTAACGATAATAGAGATAATATCGTTATAATTATAATATTATAATCGATAATTGCGTTATAAGAAATAATAATAATAAGAATAATAACGATAATGACGATAATAACGAAAATACTATTAGCCATAATAACAATAATAATAATAATAAGAATAACGATAATAACGATAATAACGTTAATAATAATAGTAGTAATAACAATAATAACGATAATAACTAAAATAACGGTAATAATAGTAACGATAATAACGTTAACATCGAAAAAAGTAATAACAAAATTAACGATAATCACAATAATAATAATAATAAAAATAATAATAACGATAACATAGATAATAACGTTAATAGTAATAACGATATTTTCGACAAAAGTGCTAATAATAATAACGATAATAACGATATCAATAATAACAATAATAACGATAATAACGATAATATCGATTTTAATAACAATAAAGACAGTAATAAGAATAATAATAATAATAATAACGATAATAATAATAATATTAATAACGATAATTACATTAACAACGATAATAGTAATAATGAAGTTAATAAATATAATCATAATAAAGAAATTAGCGATAATATCAACAATAATAATAATAATAGCAACCATAATAAAGATAATAAAAATAATAACTATAATAACGAAAATAACAATTAAAATCATAGTAATAATAGATATATTAAATTTAGTAAGGATAATAACGATTATAATATTAAAATAATAACGATGAATACGATAATAGCAACAATATTATTAATAATATTAAAGTTAATAGGTATATTTATTATATTAAAGTTAATAGTAATAAAAAAAATAACGATAAAAACGATATTAACGATAATAACTATAATAATAATAATAATAACGACAATAATAATAGCAATAATAACGATTTTTAATGTCAAGAATGATAAGAATAATAACATTTATAACCATTATAACATTATCAACGATAATAATAATAATGACATTAATAATAATAATCATAATAAAGATATTAACATTAATTTCAACAATAATAAATATAAAAATAATAATAATAATAATAGTAACCATAAGAACGATAATATCGATAATAACGATTATAATAATAACGATAGTAACGATAATAAAGATAATAACGATAATAATATTAACGATAATATCTACATTATTGATAATATTAACAACGATAATTTTGATAATAACGAAAATAAAATTAATAACAATAAAGATAATATCAATATTAACGACAATATTGATAATAACGATAATAACAAAAAAAAATAGTATTAATAATTACATTAATAACAATAATAGGCATAAAGGCGATTTTAACGAAAATAATAATAACGATAATAACAATAATATCGATAATATTAATATTAATATTTACGATAATTTCGATATTAATAATTGTAATAATAACAATAGTAACGATCATAAAGATGATAGCGACTATAATAATAACGATAATACCGATATTAATAATAATAATATTAATGTTAGTAACAATAATAATGATAACGATGTTTATAATAGTTATAAGAAAATCGAATACAAGGTTACTTACGATATTAATGATAATAACGATAATAACGATAATAAAAGGAACAATAACAACGATATTAACGAAAATATTAATAACATTTGTAACGTTAACAACGATAATAAAAAAAATAATAATAATAATAATAACGAAAGTAAAGATAATAACGATAACAATAATTACATTAATAGTGATAATTTCTATTATAATAATAATATTAACGATAATATCAGTCATAATATTAATAGTAATAACATTAAAAACGATAATAACGATAATAAAGATAATAACAATAATATTAATAATAATATTAATATCAATAATAACAATAATAACGTTAGTAACGATAATAACGATAATAACGGTAATAAAAACAAAAATAATAACGATTTTAACGAAAATAGTGTTAACAATTGTAACGAAAACAACGATAACAACATTAATAATAATAATAATAATAGCGAAGGTAAGTATGATAACGTTGAAAACTATAATATTAATAATGATAATATCGATAATAACGATAATAATGTTAATAATAATACTATAAATAACGATAACAACATTAATAATAATAATAATAATGGCGAAGGTAAGTATGATAACGTTGAAAACTATAATATTAATAATAATAATATCGATAATAACGATAATAATTATAATAATAATACTAAAAATAACGATAATAACGATATTAATGGCAATAACGATAATAACGATAATAATTATAATAATAATAAAGATAACATCTATATTAACAATAATAACGATAATAACGATAATAACGATAATAATTAAAATCATATTAAAGATATTAACGAGAGTAGCGACAGTAGAATAATAATATTAATAACAATAATAACAATAATAACGATAATAGAAATAATAATTATAACGATATTAACGATAATGTCGTTAAAAATAATAACAATATTACCGATAATATCGATAATTATAATAATAACAATAATAATAATAAGTATAAAAAAGATAATAGCGACTATAATAATAACGATTAATTAGATAACAACGACAATAATGATAATTGCAATAATAACGATAATAATGGTAATGAAATAACAATAATGACGATATTAAAGAAAATAGTAATAACAATAATAACGATAACAACGATAATAACATTAATAATATTAATAATAATATCGAAAGTAGGTATAATAACGATGCCATCGATAAAAATAATAAAAATAAGAACGATAACAAAGAAAATAACGATAATAATAATACTAATAATAACGATACTAACGATAATAGCGATAATAATAATTACAAGAACAATATTAACGATAATAACTATAATAAAAATTATAATAATGACGGTAATAACGATAACAATCGTAATAATGATAATAACGATAATAATGATAATAAAAATGATAATAATAGTAATAATAAAGATACTAACGATGTAAAAGTTTCTAACGATAATAATAATAACAACAATAACGATAATAACTATAATGATGATAAGTGCGATAATAATTTTAATACAAATAAAAATAATAACGACAATAAGGACAATAACGATAATAACAGTAGTTATATTAACAATATTACGAATAATTACTATAAAAACGATAATAAGAGCAATAATAGTAGTAATAAGAAAAGTAATAATTATAATTAAGATAAAAACGATTTTAACAATCATAAAAATTGCAATAATTACGATAATATCGATAATAATAATAACAATATGAACGATAATATCGAATAAAATAATAACATTAATAACTATAATAACGATAATAACGATTATAAAGATAATAATAATAATTATAATAATAACAATAGTAAAGATAATAATGACACAATAATAATAATAATAATAATAATATTAATAACGATAATAACGGTAATAACGATAAAATCAATAATAACAATAGTTAGAATACTAATAATAATAATAATGACAATTACGATATTAACGATAATAATAATAATTATAATAACATTATAAAAATAATAACGATAACAACAATAATAACGATATCTATAATAACGATAATAAAGACAATAATAATAATAATAATAATAATAATATCGATATTAAAAATAATGACGATAATAACCATAATGACGATAATAACGGAAATATCGATAATAATAATAATAATAATAATAAAACTAATAACGATAATAACGATAATAACGAAAATAATATTAATAATAATAATAATATCGATAATAAATATAATAACAATCATAATAATAATAATAATATTAATAATAATAACGATAATAACGAAAATAACGATAATAATAATAATAATAACGACATTAATAACTATAATAAATATTATAAAGATATGGTATTAACGATAAAGGCGACAGTAGTAGTAATAGTAATAACGATAATAACAGAAATAGCGGCAATAAAATAATAACAGTAAAGATAATAACGATATTATCTAAAATAACGATAAATGTTAAAAGATTAATAAAAATAAGAACAATAACAACGATAATAACGACAATAAACATAAAAACAGTAACGATAGTACGACAATAATAATAACAATAAAAATAACCATAAAAAAGAAAGAAACAATAAAAACGATAATAACTATATTAACGATATCAATAATAACGAAAATAACGTTAATTTCGAAATTAATAATAGCAATATTAAAGATTAAAACGTTAATAATAATAATAACGACATTAATAACTATAATAAATATAATAACGTAATGGTATTAACGATAATAACGACAATAGTAGTAATAATAATAATGATAAAAACGATAATAACGACAATAAAAACAATAATAATAAAGAAAATAACGATATTATCGAAAATAACTATAATAACGATAATAATAATAACAATAATAGCAATAATAACAATAATAGCGATTATAACGATAATAAGGACAGTAATAATAATAATAATAATAATAATAATAATAACAATAATAATAATATCAATGATTACAACGTAAATAATGATAATAATGTTAGTAATAAAAACAATTAACAAACGATAAAAAAGGTAATAATGATAATTACGATAATAACAATTATAATAACAGCGATAATAACGATAATATCGTTAATAAGAATAACAATATTGACGATAATAACAGATATGGTAATAATAATAATAACAATAATTACGATAATAACGATAATACTAATAATAGTAACAATAATATTCCCCACAATAATAACAATAATAATGGTTATGATAAGAATAATATCAATTATAATAACAATAATAGTGATAATAACGATAATAATTATAATAATGATAATTATAATAATAATTATAACGTTAATAACGATAATATCAATGATAATATTAATAAGAGCGATAGTAACGTTAATAGTAATAATTATAAATTAGATAATAATGATACTAATGAAAATAACTATAATAATAATAATAAATATCAAAATAATAATTATAATAACAATAACAATAATATCAATAATAACGATTATTACGATAATAAGGATAGTAATATTGACTATAATAATGATAACGAAGATAATAACGGCATTAATAAATATTATAATAATATCGATAATAAGGTTAATTACAAAAATAACGGTAATAAAGATAATAACAATAATAACGACAATAATAATAATAATAATAATAATGATACTAACGAAAATAGCAATAATAGCGAAAACACCGGTAAAAATAATAATAATAACGATAATAAAAATAATAACGGTAATAATAGTAATAACAGTAATAATAGTAATAATAGCAATAATAACGATAATAACGATAATGACGATAATAATAACAGTATTAATAACGATGATAAGGATAATGACGATAACACCGATAATAATAATAACAGTAATACCGATAATAACTATAATAACGATTATAATAATAATGACAATAACGGTAATGGTGAGTAAAACGATAATAACGATATTAACATAATAAAAATAAAGATAATCTCGAAAATAATGGTAATAATAATAAAATTAATAACGATTAAAACGACAAATAATGATAAATTTAATAACAATTATAACGATAATAACGACAATAACCATAATAACAATAATAAGCAAAAGAACAACAGTAGTAACGATAATTGCGATAATAATAGTATTAATAATAGTAATAATATCATTAATAACAATAATGAAGATAATAACCGTATTATTGATAGTAGCGATAATAAAAATAATAATATCAACAATTATAACGATAAGGACGTAAATAATAATAACGGTAATAACGATAATAAAAAAAATGTTAATAACGATAATAATTATAAAAATAATAATGATAATAATCATAATTACGCTAATAAAGATTATAATGAAAATAATAATAATAATAACAATAATAACGATTATATCGTTACTAACGATAATAACCATAATATTGAGAATAATAATGATAATAACAATATTAACTAAAATATCGATAATAACAAAGATAATAATAATAACGATAATAATAATAACAACGATAATAAAGAAAATAACGATACTAAAAATAATAATAATGATAATGAAGATAATAATAATAATAATAATAATAACAAGAATAATTACGATAATATCGATAATAATTCTAACAATAATAACGATAAAATCGATAATAACGGTAATAATAATAACAATATTAACGTGAAGGACGATATTAACGAAAATAATAATATTATTCTAAACGATAATAAAGATAATAACGGAAATATTATTCGAAATAATAACAATAATAACACAAATATTGATAATAACTATAATATCGTTAAAATATTAACGTTAATAACGACAAAACAGATAATAAGTACGATAATAACGATAATAATAATAGTAATAAAAACGATAATAACAATAATAACGTTAATAGCGATAATAATAATAATATAATTATTAATAAAATCGACAATAACGATACTTACGATAATAATAGTAGTAATAAAAGCACTAATGTCAATTATAACGTTAATAATAATAATAATGATAATAAAAACAATAATATCAACAATAATAAAGGTAATTACCTAAAT
This sequence comes from Vespa crabro, assembly GCF_910589235.1. Classification (NCBI taxonomy): domain Eukaryota; kingdom Metazoa; phylum Arthropoda; class Insecta; order Hymenoptera; family Vespidae; genus Vespa; species Vespa crabro. Next base: position 4,543,779 of record NC_060957.1, read on the forward strand.
GAAAACAACGGTAATAACGGTCATAACAAAAAAACCGTAATATCGACAATGATAATATCAATAATAACTTTAATAATAATAATAACGATATTAACTATAATAATCAAAGTAATAATAATAATAAAAATAATAAAGATAATGACAATAATAGCAATAATGTTGATAATAAAGATATAATAAAAATAATAATAATAATAACAATAATAACGCTAATAATGATAATAATACAAATAATAATAATAATATCAATAATAACGATAGTAAGGATGATAATAATAATAATAATATCGATAACAGAGATAATACCCATAATAATATTAATAATAATAATAATAATAATAATAATAATAATAATAATAATAATAATAATAATAATAATAATAATAATTATAATAATAATAATAATAATAATGATAGTAATGATAATAACGAAAATAATAGTTGCAATAATAACACTAATCAAATTAATAAAGGTAATAACGATAATAATAATAATAATAATAATAATAATAATAACGATAATAACGATAATAACGGTAATAATCATAATAATAATATTAATATAAAAGGTAATAACTATAATAATGATAAGAATAATTATAATAACGATAATAAATTTAATAGCAATAATAATCCTGATAAGCATTAAAATAACGATAATGACGATAATAACGAAAGTAATAGTTGTAATAATTACACTAATCACGATAAAAAAAAATAACAACGTTATTAATAATAATAAAAAAATAATAACGATAATAAAGATAATAGCTATCATAATAACGATAATAACGATTATAATGGTAGCAGTAATAACAAAAATTATAATAATAACGATTATAACGATATTGAGTATTACAATTATCAAGATAATAATGATTAAAACAATAATTTTAATAATAATAATAAATATGATATCAATATTAACAGTACAATAAACTAATAATAATAATAACTATAGTAATGATAATATCGATTATAAAAGTAAGAATAATAATAATAATAATAACGATTACAACAATAATAACGATATTAATGATAATAATTATAATAAAGTTAATAATAAAAATAGTAATAATAATAACAATAATAATGATAATAACGTTAATAACTATAATAAGGATACCAACAATAATAACAATAATAATAATAATAATAAAAAAGGTAATAACAATATTAACGATAATAACGGTAATAATAACACAATAATAACGATATTATCGATTATAATGATAATAAAGATAATATTTATAACATTAATAACGATAATAAAGATATTAACGATAATAATAATAACAATAATAACGATAATATAGATAATACTCATAACAATATTAAAGATAATATCGATAATAATAGTAATAATGGTAACAATAATAACTATAATAACGATAATAACAATAATAATTCTAACGATAAAAACGAGAATAGTTATAATAATAATAATAATAATATTTACGAAATTATCGATAAAAATAATAATTATAATAACAATAAATGCGATAATAAAGAAAATAACCACAGTAACAATGACGATAATAACGATAATAATAATTTCAAAAATATATATAGTAACAATAATAATGATAATTACGACAATATTAATAATAATAATAACGATAATAACGATATTGTCGATAATAATAATAATTAAAAATATAATAACAATATTAATGATAGTAACGATAATAGTAATAATGTCGATAATAATAATAATAATTACAATAATAACGATAATTACAATAATAATAAAAACAATAATAACGGCGAGAACGATAATGAGGATAATAATAAATACAATATAACTATATTTCGATAACAACGTATAATAATAATAACGATATTAACGGAAAAACCATAATAATAACAATTATAAAGATACTAACGATTATAATGATAGTAACGATAATAATAATATTAATAACAATAATAACGATAATAACGATATGAACAATAATTATATTAACAATAATATCGATAACAACGATAATAACGATAATTATAATATTTATATTTCTATAATAAGGATTATTACGAAAGAAAGACAATTATAGTAACAACAAAAACAAATAATAATGATAATAATGATACTAATAATATTAATAAGACCGGTAATAAAAATAATATCGATAATAATAGAAGTAATAATAACAAAAATAACAAAAATAACGATATTGACGATAACAATAATAACTTTAATAACGATAATATCGATAATTATAATAACGATAATGACGACATTTGTAATAATAATTATAACGATAATAACGGTAATAACGATAATAATAATAACAATTATAACGATAATAACGAAAATAACGATAATAACATTAATAACGACAATTATAATAATAAAATAACAGTATAAACGATAATATCGATATAATAATAACGATATTTACGACAAATGAAATAATAATAATAACGATAATAATGAGAAAAAGATAATAATAAAAATAATATTGACGATAATAACGGTAATTACGTATAATGATAATTATGATAATAACATGAGTAATAATAACAATAATAACGATGATATCGATAATGAGTATAATAAAAATAATATTATTAAATATATTGAGGATAATAACGTTAACATCGATCATATGAACAATAATATCGTTAATAACGACAATAACGATAATAACAAAAACTATATAACAATAATTAAGATAATAACGGTAATAACAGTAAACATATAAATAATAATATAAATATTAACAATAATATCGATAGAAACGATTTCAACGATAATAATTATAGTAATAACAACAATAATAACATTACTACTATAATAAAGATATTAACCATACTAATAATAACGATAATAACTATAATATCGATAATAATAATAACAACGATGACGATAATGTCGGTAATAATAATAAAAATAATAATAACGTTAACAACGATAATAACCATAATAATAATTATAATAATAATAAAAATAATAATAATAAAAGTAATTGCGATTATAATTATAATAACGATAATAATAGGAATATTAATAAAAATAATAATGATAATAACAATGATAACGATAATAATAATAAGAAAAATAAAGATAATAACGCTATTACCGATAATATAGATAATAATAATAAAAATAGAAACAATAATAACGATAGAAACGATAATAACTATAAACTAATATCGATTATGACGATAATAGTAATAATAATAATATCGATAGTATCAATAATAACGAAAATAACTATATTAATAATAATAATAATAATAATAATAATAATAATAATATTAATAATAATAGTAATAATAATTATAATAACGAAAATAACTGTAGCAATGATAATAACGTTAATAACGTTAAAGACGGTAAATAATATAAAAATAATAACGTTAATAACGATAATAAGGACAATAGTAATAATAATAATAACAAAGATAATAACGATAATAACGATATAAACAGTAGGAATAATAAAAATAATTACAATAATAACATTAATAACGAATATAGCGATAATAATAATAATAATAATAATATTGCTTATAATGCTATAAACAATAATTACGATAATAATAATAAAATCAATAAAGATTATAACGATAATAATTATTATAATAATAAGTATAATAACGAAAATAATAATACAAACGATAATAATACAAATGATTATAACCATAATAACGATAACAACGATAATAATAAATACATTAATGACGATAATAACGATTATAACGATAATAATAATAACAATAAAATTGATATTAACGACATTAATTATAATAACTATAATAATAATAACAAAAATAACTATTAAAACGGTTATAACAATAATAATAATAAAAATAATGACGATAATAACGATAATAATAACATTAATAATAGCGATAATAACGATAAAAACGATAATAACGATAATAATAATAATAATAATAATAATAATAATAATTATAATAATAATAATAATAATAATAATAATAATAATAACAATAATAATCATAACAATAATAACGACAATAAAGGGAACGACGATAATAATAATAGTAATAACAACTATAATAAGGATAATAACAATAACATCGATAATAATAATTACAATAATGATGATAATAACTATAATAATCATAATAATAATAATGATATCAACGATAATGAAGATGAAAACGATTATAATAATGATCATAATGACGATAATAACAATAATAATTATAACAATGAAAACGATAATATTGATAATAACGATAATAATAATGACGATAATATCTATAAAACGATACTAAAAATAACAATAATAAATATAATAATAGAAATAACGATTACAACGATAATTAAAATTACATTAAAGACGATAATTATGATAATTACGATAATAATGAAAGGAATATAAACAATAACAATAATAGCGAAAAAATTATAATAACGATAATAAAAATTATAATAACGATAACAACGATAATAATAATTATAATAATAACAATAACACTAATAATGATAGTAACGATAATAAACATAACAATAAGTACGAAAAAAACTATAATAACGAAAAAAAAAATAACAATAAAAAAAACAGCGATAATATCGATCATAACTGTTATATTATTTATAATAACGATAATAACGATAAAAAGGAAAGTAACTATAATAACAATGATATTAATAACGTTAAAAACAATAATGAATTTAATAAAGATAATATTAATAAAATCAATAACGCCAATGATAACAAGGAAAATAATAACATTAATAATAACTATAATTACGATAATAACGATAATAATTGTAGTAATAATAATATTAATAACGATAATAACTTTAATAACGAAAGTAACGATTATAATATATACGATAATATCAATAATATCGATATTAATAATAACACAACTATGGATAATAACGATAAAAATAATAATGATAACAATAATAACGAAATTAACGATAATAACGATAGGAACGATAATAACAATAATAAAAATATTGTTAACAAAGATAATAACGATATTAACGATATTAACGATAATAATAAAAACAATATTAACGAAAATAAAGATAATAAAGATAATAACGATAATAATAATAATAATAACAGCAATAATATCTATAATTACGATAATAACGACAATATCGATCATAACGATAATAATAATAGTAATAATAACGATGATAACGACATTAACTATAATAATAATATTAATAATAATAATAATAACAATAATATCGATATTAACGACAATAATAGTAGTAATAATAACAATAATAAGTATAATAACGATAATGATGTTAGCGATTATAATAATAACAATATTAGCGATAATACCGATAATAACAATAACATTAATGACTATAATAACGATAATAACGTTTATAACGATAATAGAAATAATAGTAATAATAACCATAATAAAGATAATAACGACACAATAATAGTAATAATAAGAATAACGATAATAACGGTAATATCGATAAAAATAATAGAAAAATAAAATAATATCAATAATAACGTTAAAAAGTATATAAACGATAATATCGATAATATAAAATACGATAATAACGATATTATCGATAATAATAATAACAATATTAGCAATAATACCGATAATTATAACAACAATATTGACATTAATATCGATAATAATAATAACAATAATATCAGTAATACCGGTAATAACGATAATATCGCTAATAATAATAATGATAATAGCGATATAAGCAGTAACAATATTATCGATAATATTGACAATATTAAAGATAATAATGATAATAATTTTAAAACGATAATAATTATCATAATTATAGTAGTAATGACGATAATAACGATATTAAAAATAAAAAGAATAACGATAAAATAGATAAAAATAATAAAATTCATAATGATAATAACGATAATAACGATAATAACGATAATAAAGTTATAATATCATTAATAAGGACGATAAAAATGATTATAATGGAAATAATAATAATTACAATATCGATAATAACGATAATAACGGTAAAATGGATAATAATAATAGTAATAACATTAATAATAATAATAATGATAATTACTATAATAACGATAATAATAATATTTATAATAACATTATAAAAATAATATCGAAAACAACGATAATAACGATATCTATAATAACGATAATAAAGACAATAATAATAACAAAAATGATACCGATATTAACTGTAATAATGATAGTAACCATAATGACGATAATAACGATAATAACGATTATAAGGATAAATATGATACCTATAATAACGATAAAAATAATAATAATAATGATAATAATGATAGTAACGATATTAATAATAATAATGTCTAAAATAACGTTAATAACGTTAATAATATAAATAACATTAAAAACGAAAATAACTGTAATATTCGATGAAAATATAACAATAATAATAATAATAATAATAACGATAATAACGATTATAAAGATAATAATAATATTAATAATATAAACGATGAGAACGCTAATAGCGATAGTAATAATAACAATATTACTGTTAATAACGATATTATCGATAACATCAATGACGATAATAACGATAATAAAGTTAATAATAATACCTATAATAACGATAATAACGATAATAATAATAACTACAGTAACGAAAATAACGATAATAATAATAATAATAAGAATAATGATAATAACGATAATAAATATGATAATAATTTCATCAATAACGAGAATAACGATAAGAACGACAATAATTACAACAATAATAACGATAATAGCAATAAATATAGAAATAATAATAACAATAATAACGCTAATGACGATAACAATAAAAAGAAGAATAACGAAAATATCGATAATAATAATAATAATAATAATAACAATAATGGCGTTAATAATAATAACAATAATAACGTTAATATCGATAATAATGATAAAAACAATAACAAAATTAACGATAATAACTATATTAACGATAATAATAATTACGATATTAACGATAATAACAATAATAATGATTACAATAATAACGATAATAACGGTAATAACGACAATATTTAAATTAATAATAACAATAATAAAATAATAATTATAATAACTATTATAATGATAACAATAATAACAATAATAAAGATATTAACGAATATAACGATAATAATAATAATAAAAATAACGATAATAACTATAATAACGATAATATTAATAACAGTAATAACGTTAATAACTATAATAACGGTATTAATAATTACAAAAATAACGATTATAACGATAATAACGATAGTAATATTACTAATGGTGTTATTCTTATCGCCATTGTCGGTATTATCGTTATTAATGTAATTATATTATTATTACTATTATTATAGATATAATCGTTATTATTGTTACTATCGTTATTATTGTTATTATTGTTATTATTATTATCATTATAATAATAAGAACAGTAATTTCGGTAATAACTACAATATCGATATTATTAATTACAGAAACAACGATAATAACGATAATAATAACAATAATGATAATAACGATAATAATTATATTAATAAAAACAATAACAACGTTAATAATAAGAACAATAATAACGATAATAACGATAATAACGATAATAATAATAACAATAATAACGATAATAACAATAAGTATAATGAAATAGTAACTATAAAAACTAGAATAACGATAATAATAATTACACTAATAACGATAATAACGATAAAAACGATAATAACGATAATAATAATAATATTAATAACGTTAATAATGGTAATAACGATATTAACGATATTAATAAAAATAATATCTACAAGAATTATGTTAATAACGTTCATAATACAAATAATTATAATAACGATAATAATATTAACGATATTATCGAAAATAAAGATAACATCAGTAACAATAATAACGACAATAAAGAAAATAATAATTACAATAATAACAATAATAACGATAAGAACGATAACAATAATAACGATAATAACGAGAAAAACGTTGATAATAATAACAATAATTACGGTAAAAACGATAATAAGGATAAAAATAATAGCTACAATATCGATAATAACAATAATATCGATAATAAAAATAATAATAATAGAATGTTAACGATAATAACGATAATAACAATAATTATAAAAATAATAATAACAATAATAACGATAAAAACGATACTAACAATAATATTTACATTAGCAATAATTCGATAATATCGATAATAATAATAATAATAATAATAATAAAGGTACATGACGATAATAATGACAATAACGATATTAATAATAATAATATCTGTAATAATAACAATAAGAACGTCAATAATATAAATAACAATATTAACGATATTGACGATAATAACGATGAAACGATTATAACAATAATAACAATAATAACGATAATAACAATATTAACGATAATTACGATAATAACGATAACATTAACTACAATAATAACGATAGTAACGATAATAATCATAATAATAATAATAATTATAACGATAATCATAATAACATTAATAATGATATTAATAACGATATTAATAATAACGATAATAATAATAAAATCAATAACAATAAATGCAATATTAACGATAATAACGATAATAAGGAAAATAATGATCATAATAATTATAATAATAAAAATTATAACGATATTAACGATATTAATAATTTCAAGAATAGCGATAATAACGATAATTACGTAAACAAAAATAACATTAATAACGAGAATGACGATATTAACGATGATAATAATTACATTAATAACGAGAATAACTATAATAACGATAATAACTTGAATGACGTTATTAACGATAATAATAACAACAATAATTGCGATTTTATCAATAATTATAAAAATAACATTAATAATAACAACGATAATAATGAAATTGACGATAATTCTAGTAGTAAAAATAATATCATATAATAACTTTAATAAGGATAATAATAATAATTATAATATCCATAATAACGATTAGAACTATAATAACTTTAAAAATAATAATAATAAGAAGTATAATAACTATAATAACGTAAATAATAATAACAACAATGGTAACAATAAAAACAATAATAACACTAATGTCGATAATAACTTTAATAATAATATCAAAAATAAGGATTATAATTAAAATAACAATAATAATAATTAGAATAAAATAATAACAATAATAGTGATAATAACAGTAATAATGATAACAATAATAACAGTAATAACAGTAATAATGATAACAATAATAACGATAATAACGATAATAATTATAGTATTAATAACAATAATGACGACTATAACTTTTATAATAATAACAATAATAACGATAATAACAAATTTTAACGGAAATAACGATAATAATGTTAATATAAATAATAACGATAATAATAATAATAATAATAATAAGTATAAAAATAATAACATTAATTTCGAAAATAACAATAATGACGATAATTATGTTAAAAACATTAATAACGATATTAATTACAACAATGACTACAATGATAATGATAATAACGATAATAACGATAATAACAAAAAGAACGATAACAATAAAAATGATAATAACGATAATAACGATTATAATCATAATAACGATAGTAACGGTAATAACGATAATAATAATAATAATAATAGTAACATTAATAAACGTAATGACGATAAAAACGTAAATAACAATAACATTAATAACGAAAATTACAATAATAACTATAATAAAAATAAGAATAATAACAATATTAACGATAATAACGAAAATATCGAATATAGCGATATTAATATTAATAATAGCAACAATAATAACGATAATAACGCTAATAATAAGAACAATAATAACGATAATAACAGAATATCTGTAATAATAATAATAACAATAATAATTATAAAAGCGATAATAACCATAGTAAAAATAGTAATAATAGACACAATAACGATAAAATCGATAATAACGATAATAATAAAAACAATAATAATAATAATAACGATAATAACGATAATAACTACCTTAACGATAATAACGATAACAATAATAATGATGATATCGGAGTTCTATTATGGAGTAGATTCGGAAGGGTCGTATCGCCGAGCGGTCCGCATTTCGTGCGACTTTTCGTAATTTTTTCCATTCCATCGCCTCTAAGTTTCATACCTTAATTGTGAATTGCTAAACGGCGAGCATGTGGAGATAATAATCGGGTCAAGAGATCGAACATCTTTCGTGTTTTTTGTGAAAGTGTGTCCTGTTTCATTGTCGAGGCATTGTTCGCCATTACGTGGGATTTGCGGGACCTATATTCTATGGTTGGACGGCAGGCCTGTTCTCGCATCGAGGTCTTACTCAGCGCCACCTACTCCAGGGATCGATGGCAGCGCCGCCTGCAGCGCAGGTGTCATCTACAATTATGATTAGTGTTTGGCCGCCGTTTAGGGTTGGCTGATAGAGCGGACCAAAATCCACGAGGTATGGGACGCCATCTCTGATGTTGCACAGTGCTGCCATCTGGGCCGTGATAGTTCTGCTAACTATACTCTATGGCTGGACGGAAGACTCGTCGTTTTATCGAGGACTCATGTTATGCTGCGCTATCTACTCTGGACAACGGCGGAAATGCCGCTGCCAACGCAAGCGGCGTCTACTTTCACCTCAAGGAAATGCGAAATATCTTTCTTCATCGTATAGGTGGCGCTTCTGTCAGCATAAAACCAAAAGCACGCAACAGTCAACGGGTGGTTTTATATATCCAATGCTTTATTTGGAGGAACACGGACGCGTTCATGGGTATATGGTTGGACCTTGTCAAAGTTCTTCTAATATGCTTTAATAACAAAAACTAGTTACAACAGCATTATTATGGCAATTATTATTTTTCACCAAGGGGAGAAGTAGAGCTCCGCATTTCGTGAGGTTTTTCGTAGTTTCGTAGTTTATTCCAGTCTATCGTCGGAAATTTTTAAAACTTGCATGTAAATTTGAAAGCTGGGAGCAAGGGGAGAAAATTATCGTATCTACAAATCGATCATCTAGTGGTGTTGTTGGTGATAGTGTGCTCGGTTGTATTGGCAAGGCGTCGGACTCCATTACGTGTTAGTTGCGTGAATTATATCCTATGGTTGAACGGCAGACTCGATCGCTCATCGAGGTCTTCTGAAGCGCCCTCTGCTCTAGGTTACGATGACAGCGCTGACGTCAGCGCGGAACGCATTTACTACTATGATTAACAAAGTGCCGTCCTCTGGTGGTTGGTTCTTGCAGTCGACCAAGATCCACGTGGTACTGGACGCCATCAAGGAAGTGTGCCAGTGCTGCCAACTAGGACATGTTATTTCCGCGAACTATACTCCATGGCTGGAATGCAGATTCGACGGTCCACCGAGTACTCATGAAGCGCCACCTAATATTGATTACGACGGTAGTGCCGCAACCAACGCAAGCGGCACAAACTTTCATGATAGAGAAATACGAAATACTAATCTCCAACGCATAGGAGGCAATTCGATCAGGCGAAAATATAAAATAAAATCACTCACAGTCAACTGTTGGTTGTACATTTCCAATGCTTCAATTTGTAGGAACGCGGAAGCGATCATTATGATATACATGGTACTCGTCAAATTTCAAATATCAATTTATTTATATATAATATACATTCATTAAAAAGAATAATACAACAGCATTATTATTATTATAAACCATGGGAAGAAGTGGAGCATTCGTCTTCTCCCGACGAGTAGAACTGTCGGGATCCGAGATAGGAGAAGTACAACCTCCCAAAAAAAACCAGTGCTCATCTGGCCCGTAAGACAGCACCCTGTAAGGGCCCCAAGCCAGGGTTACGACAGGGCCATGAGGACTAGCGGGTACGTTGACGCTGCCCGAAAGGGATGTGCGGAATGGTAAGTAAGGCGCGGTTCTCGTGGAAAACACCTGGCGTCAACGCGTCGCACCCACGGGAGTGTCAGAATGCCGATGAAGGAAGCAGGTGAACGGCAAGGGCGGATGCTTCATTCCCGACCTTATAGCCAAAAGCTCTCGCAACAATGGGGGTAATTGCGAGGGTGATCACCCCCCCACTTCCGGAGGCACCCCGTTCGGAGACGGTCGGGCACTCTGGAGGAAAAAAAACAACTACATTGAAAATAAAAGTATGAACAAGATAAATTTAAAGGAACTAAATAATATACAAGAAAACAACTCAGAATCACCTGTACAAAAACATCGCTGCTCAAGGCGACAAAAACGTAGGCTCTCAGCTTACGAAAGGGACACCACAAGATGCAGAGACAGAGAAACTCGCGCAAGCGAAATTCCTCCTTGCAAAAATGAAGTTGGCTATTGCAAGACGGCCAAATGTGAACAACATGATAAAGCAAGGACTCTCAGAACTGGAGGAGATAATAGATAGTCACGAGTTCATCTACAAATCTCGAAATGAGGTTAATAAGGGAGCGAGGAAACTCGACCGAGTTTCTCAGAGCCCTTGGGGAAATTCTGCAACTGAGTCCGGCGCAAGTAAGAGAGTAGTCACAAGCCCGCCGCAGTTGCATGATGAAAGCCTCAAAAAACCGAGGCAAGAGGCGACGACGACCGAAGCCACCATGTGGTCGGAGGTCGCCAATAAGAGAAGAAACAAGGAGAAATCAGCTAAGAAGGCAACGAAACACCCACAGGAGGAAGAAAAGGAGCCGAGCAAATCGGAAGACAGGCAGAGAAAAAGAACGAGGTCGGACGCGATCCTCCTGAAACCTGCAAATGGAAAATCATACGTAGACGTAGTCGGAGATATTCACCAGCGCTTTAAGACGACCGCCGCAGGGGTAGACGTTAGATCGGTCCGGCATACCAGAACCGGCGGAGTTTTCCTCGAACTTAAAAGGACCACTGCGGATATCAGGGCCTCAATCGCTGAAACCCTGAGGAAAGTAGTAGGAGAATCGAGCAGCATCACGGAACTGGTTCCTAGAGCTACGCTCGAGATACGGGACTGCGATTGTTGCACATCTGTGGTGGAAGTCAAGGAGGCCCTAAAGAGGACCCTGCCAGACTACGCGGGAAAATTAGAGGTGAAATCGACGAACCCCAACGCCAGACAACAACACCTAGCCCTCGTCAGACAAAAAGAGGAAGCAGCTGGGAAGCTTTTAAAGGTCGGCCGAGTGCTGGTCGGTTTCGTCAGCTGCAGGGTTAGGCGAAGAACGGAAGTGAGTCGATGCTACCGCTGTCTGGACTACGGTCACTATAGCGTCTCGAGAAAGGGCCCTGATCGCAGCAAGTTTTGTCATTTCTGCGGTAGCAGAGGGCACAAGATCAAAGACTGCAAGGTCAGCGAGCCTACTTGTTTCTTGTACTCCAATAGCGAGAATGATCCTAAGAAGCACCTAGCGGGATTAAGGGCCTGTAAAGCTTTTCAGGAGGCGCATGCAACAGCCAACAAGAGGAAGACAAGATGAGAGTACTTCAGGGTAATCTCAATAGGAGCAGGACGGCGCACTACCTCCTAACCCAGCTCTGCTCTGAGAAACAAGCTGATATAGTTTTAATCAGCGAACAGTTCCAGGACAGAGCAGTAATAGGATGGTACGCAGACGAATTGGGCACCGCAGCCATCTGGATCCCAGATCCCCGACAAATAAATGTGTCGGATCAAGGATCCGGACGCGGTTACGTTTGGGTGAGACATAAATCGGCGATTTATGTGAGCGTATATCTCACCCCGAACGACCGGATAGACGACTTCCAGACCAAATTAGACGATCTGGAAGACGCACTGCGGGAAAGGCAAGGGGATCTCATCGTGGCAGGTGACCTCAACGCCAAAGCTTTCGAATGGGGGGAGACCAGGCCGGACTCCAGAAGAGGACGAATCATGGAGTTGGTGTCGAGACTACAGCTATCAGTACTCAACACAGGCTTGACATCAACCTTCGGTAGGCCTGGCTAGAGAGAAACAATCCCGGACGTCTCTCAAGCCAACGAACAAGTGGTGGCAAGAGTTGCAGGCTGGCAGGTAATTGAGGATTATACCGGGAGCGACCATCAGTACATCCTCTTCGATGTACACGATAGGAGGCCAGCCGTGACAACTCCAGTAAGACCCCCCCGGTGGATCAATGCAAAAATGGATCGAGAGAGGCTGTCTTCGGTCTTAAATGAAGGATGGAGTTCCCTTCATATTGCTTCTGCGAGTCTATCGCCACATGAGCAATCCAGGAGGATTACCGCAGCAACTATGCAGCTCATCCAAAAGGCTTGCGAGATAGTAGGAAATAACACGAACCGGCAGCGGTGTCCTACATAATGTTGGACGAACGAGATCGCAGATCTACGTAAGAAGTGCTTAAGGCTCCGTCGTGTAGCACAACGAGCGAAGAGACGCGACCTCGAAGCTGCACCCTTGGCTGCAGAGTATCAGGCGGCCAAAAAAGCTCTCAAGAGGGCCATCAAGGCCAGTCAACGTCGGTGCTGGAACGAGCTGTACCTGGAAGTCGATCAAAATCCGTGAGGATTAGGTTATCAGATCGTCACAAGTAAGCTGGTGACACGAATGCAAGGTATCCCTCAGGACGCGAGGACGTTGGAATACATCGTGCATACTCTATTCCCCTCACAGCCGAAGAGAGAGATTAGCACGGCAGCACCTGGCATAACCGAGGCGTCACAATTTACAGAAGAGGAGCTATTCAGGGTCGCATCATCTATGCGGAAGAAGAAAGCCCCAGGACCTGACGGACTTCCAGCAGAAATAATTAAAGCCGTCGCGCAGAGTCACCCTGAGCTCTTGCTAAACATGTATAACATGTGCCTCTGGGAGGGCATCTTCCCCGCCCCGTGGAAGAAAGCGAGAATTGTGCTCATCAGCAAGGGCAAGGGTCCAGCAGTTGCAGTTTCGTCATACAAAACCATCTGCATGCTCGATACGGCTAGCAAGCTCCTGGAGAACCTGCTTAGGCCACGGCTGCACGCACCCGTGAAGGCAGCGGGGGATCTCGCTGCCCGCCAGTATGGATTTCGATCCGGTCTCTCCACCATCCACGCAGATCAGGAGGTTGTCACGGCCGCTAAAATGACGGAACGCCGGAATCACCATTCCCGCCCTTTGTGTCTGCTGGCCACCTTAGACAAGAGAAAAGCCTTCTACTCCGTCAGGTGGGACTTGGCAATGGAAGCGCTCGAACGTAATTTCAGAGTCCCTGGGTACCTACTCCGAATACTCGGGAATTATCTAAACGAGCACTTCTTAGTATACAATACTGACGATGGTCCAAGTAGCTTGGAATTGGCATCGGGGGCAGCTCAGGGCTCCATACTAGGACCGGATATCTGGAATATTTTCTACGACGGTATCCTACATATGGCAGTCCCTGAAGGTGCTTTCTGATTGGATACGCAGATGACATTGCAGTTGTCATAACAGCAAGAAACACGGAGCGGGCACAGCTGGTGCTCAACCAGGTATTGCGCAGAGTCATCCCCTGGATGGAAGAACACGGGCTAACCTTAGCAGCCTAGAAAACAGAGATCGTGCCACTAACGAAGAAGCACATCAACACCTTGCGCAATTTCGCCGTAGGAGACGCGATGATCCAGACGAAGCAGTCCGTCAGGTTCCTATGAGTAACACTCGATTGCAAACTCACTTACGGAGAGCATATATTAAGGGTAGCTGACAAGGCGGCAAAAGTAGTTGCCACGCTGGGAACACTCATGGCCAATGTCAAATGCCCCAGGCCGTGCATTAGGCGACTATTCATGCGTGTCGCCGAAGCAGTGATGCTTTACAGCGCAGAAGTATGGGCCGAGGCACTGCGAAAGGAGAATTATCGCAAGCGCATATCCGCGGTACAGAGGAGGGGAACACTTCGAATCGCGTCGTCCTACCGCACGGTCTCTGAACCCGCGGAGCTAGTGGTCGCGGGGGTAATACCGATAGATCTACTAGCCCAGGAGAGACAATTCGTCCACCAGCAGAGGTCCGTTTTTGGTAAGGAGGAGGCATCAAGGCTCGCCTGGTATACCAGCATCGAGATCTGGCAAAGCAGATGGGAGCAGGAAACTAGGGGAAGATGGACTGCCCGGCTCATCAGTCGACTAGAGAACTGGATAAACCCGGAGGCGGAAGAGGTAGATTTCTACCTCACCCAATTCCTGACAGGGCATGGCCTGTTCTGCTCCTACCTCGCAAAAATGAGGAAGGTTCCAGATGGCAACTGTCCCTATGGCGACTCAACCGTCGAAGATGCCCACCACACTTTTTTTATATGCGCACTGTGGAGCGCCGAACGATTTGCCTTGGAAGAGGAGCTAGGAGACATCTCGCCGGACAACATAGTCGAGAAAAGCTGCAAGGGCAGAAGGAGTGGAGCAGGGTCGCCTACTACGTGAGAACAATCTTACGTAAAAAGAAGAAGGAGAAGGGCGGCCCATAAAAATGCCACCAACGTTGCACCATGTTCCTGACACTTAGAGCCGAATTGAGGAGTCCAATTAATGGGACATGATGTAGTGGCGCCATCCCGAAGTAATGTCATAGTACGGTGCCGGGATGGTTTTACCATGCCACTAGGATGGATATGATTTTTGTCGGTTGTGGCTATTCCAACGGTGAGCCCGACACTCCTGTGACTTTAACGGGAGACCCAAATGGTAAATGGTTCCTCTATGGTCCATGGGTCAGTGTGTAAAGTTTGGCATTCTCAGACCAAAAAAAAAATAATAATAATGATGATATCGATAATAATGGTTATCATAATAATTGCAATTATACAAATAAAACGATAATCACGATAATAATAATAATAACAATAATAAACATAATAACCTAAATAACGATAATAACGAAAATAGTAATAATAACTA
Source organism: Vespa crabro (assembly GCF_910589235.1). Lineage (NCBI taxonomy): Eukaryota > Metazoa > Arthropoda > Insecta > Hymenoptera > Vespidae > Vespa > Vespa crabro. The sequence goes on from NC_060957.1 coordinate 4,560,550, forward strand.
TGATATCGATAATAATAATAATTATAATAACAATAATAACGATATTGACAATAATAGCGATAATACCGATAATAACGATAGTAATAATAATAACAATAATAATGATAATAACGATAATTAAGATAATAGAAAAAATAATAATATTAATAAAGATAATAACGATATTAATGTTAATAATAATAATTATAATTAAATATAAACGATAATATCGATAGTAACATAAACTTCATAGTTTATGTTAACAACAGTAAAGATAATAACGATAATAACGATTATAACAATAACAATAGATATAAAATCAACAATAAAAATGATATTAACAATAATAATAATGAAAAGAATGACTATATTAATAATGAAAATATTAACGATAAAAACGGTAATAATGACAATAACATTAACAATAATAAAGTTAATAACGATTACAACGGTATTAATATTAATAATAATAATAATAATAATAATAATAATAATAATAATAATAATAATAATAATAATAATAATAATAACGCTAATAAAAATAGTAATAATAATGGCAGTAAAAAGGATAATAAAGGTAATAAGAATGATAACAATATTAACGGTAATAACGATATGAGTCATACTATCGATAATAACTATAATAATGATAATAATAATGAAAATATATATAAATAATAACGGTAGTAACGATAATACCAATAATAATGGTAACAATAACTACTATAATAAAGATATTAATAATAACGCTAATAACGATAATAACAATGATTATAAAAATAATAATAATACTAACGATAATGACGATAATAACGATAATGACGATAATAACGATAATGACGATAATAACGATAATAACGATAATATTAATAATAATAATAATAATAATAATAATGTATAATAACGACTATAAATACAAAAATTATAATAACGATAATACCGATGATAACCATAATAACTATAATAGCGATAATAACGATAATAGTAATAATAACAATAATAGCGATAATAATAATAATAACAATATTTATAATAAAAATTAATAAAATAATAACTATAATAACGATAATAACGATAACAACGACATCAATAATAATATTAATAACAAAAATGACGATAATTACGATAAGAACTGTATCATTAATAACAATAATAACTATAATATCGATAATTACGATAATGATAATTATAATAGTAACGATAATAACGATAATAACGATAGTAATGATAACAATAATAACGAAAATAACAATAATAACTGTAACAATATTTACGTTAATAGCGATATTCACTATAATAATTATGACTATAGTAACGGTAATAACGATATTGACAACAATAATAATAACGGAATTAGCGACTATAACGGTGACAATAATAACAATAATAACGACAATAACGATAATAACGAAAATAATAATAATTATAATAACGATTATAATGATAATAACGACAATAATAAATAGACTAAGATCGATTATAAAGATAATAAAAATAATAATATTAATAAAAATAACAATAAATACGATAATTACGATAATAACAATAATAACGATAATAACGATAATAATGATAATAATATGAGCTATAATAAACATAATGAAGATAATAAGGATAACAATAATAATAATTCTAAGGATAAAAACGATAATAAGGATAATAATAATAATAATTCTAGGGATAATAACGATAATAACGATAATGACGTTAATACTATAAATTATAATAATATAGTAACGATAAAAACGATAATAACGATATTGATAAAAAAATAATAACGATAATAATGATCATGACGATAATATCGATATTCACAATAACAGTAATAACGATAATAACAATTTTAACGATAACAATATTTAAGATAATAACGATTATAATAATAACAAAAACAACGAGAATAACGACAATAACGATAATAACGATCACAATAATATCGATAGAAACGATAATAACGATAATAATAATGAAAATAATAACAATAATAATAATAATATCTATAGTAACAATAATAATAATAACAATAATAGCCATAATATCGATAATAACAATAATAATAACAATAATAAAATAACTTTAATAACGATAATAACGATAATAATAATGACAATAGTAACGGTAATAACGATAATAACGATAAAAATAATAACGTTAATAGGGATTATAACGCAAACAATAATATCAATAAGAACGATAATAACGACTATAACGATAAAAATAATAATAATAATAACCATAATAATGACAATAACGATAACAACGGTAATAATAATAATAATAACAATTATAATGTAATAACGAAAATAATAATAAGACTAATAACGATTATAACAATAATAAAAATAATAACAATAACAATATTAACAATAAAAACGATAATAACGATAATAGGGATAATAACAATAGTAGGGATAATAATAGGAACAATAATAACGATAAAAATGATAATAATGATAATAATAATAGCAATAATGCTGATAATAAAGAAAATAAGTACAATAATAATAATAATTCCAAAGACAATAACGATAACAACGATAATAACGATAATAAATGAAGAAATAATAACAATAATAAGATAATAACGATATTAACGATAATAACAATAATAATAACAATAATAATAACAGTAATCACGATAATAACGTTAATAATAGTAACAATATTAACGGTAATGACGGTAATAATAATAAGAATAATTACGATGGTAGCGATAATAACTATAATAATAATAATAATAATAATAACAATAATGACAAAAAAACGATAATGACGATAATGAAAATAATAACATTAAAAACGATATTAACGAAAATAACAATAAAAACGATAATAACAATAATAACGATAAAAACGAAACAACGATAAAAATATAAATGATAATAACGATAATAATTATAAAAATGATAACAAAATCAATAATAATAATAATATCGCTAAAAGAAATTATAACGCTAACAAAAATAACAATAACAACGATAATAACGATGATGACAATAACAATAATAACGTAAATAACAATAATAACGTCAATAATAATAATAATAATATAATAAGGATAACAAAGATAATTACGCAAATGATATAAACAATAATAAAGATAATAACAATATAATGTTTATAAAGTAAACAATAATAACAATTAGAACGACAATAACGGCATTAACGATAATAACGATAACAATAATATATATAATAATGATTATAAAGATATTAATAATAATAATAATAACAATAATAACGGTAATAGTGATAATAACGATAATGGCAACAATAAAAATAATAATAACTGTAATAAGGATAACAAACGATAATTATAATACCAATAATAACGACAATAACGATAATAACGAAATTAATGTTAATAATAATAACAATAATAGCAAAATTGATGATAATAACGATAATAACAATAATAATAATTATAATTATAACGATATTAACGATAAAGACAATAAAAACGATAATAATAATAATAACGATAATAACGAAGATAATGGTAATAATAATAATAACAGTATTAAATATAACAATGATAATAAATATAATAACGACAAAAGAAATAATAACAAAAATAATAACGATAATAACGATAATAACGATAATAACGATGACAATATAAAACAATAATAATGATAATAACGATCAACGACATTGACTATAATAATAATAGCAACAATAAGGATAATAAAGATAGTAACGATAATAACGGTAATAATAATAATAACAATAATAAAGGCAAAAGACAATAAAAGTTATAATAATAACATTAATAGCGATAATCACAATAATAACGATAATTATAATAACAGTAATAACGATAATAAAGATAATATCGATAATAATAATAATAACGATCTTTAGAATAAAAATAATAGCGATAAGAAAGATAATAACGATAATAAGGATAATAATAATAACAATAATAAAGATAATAACGATGATATTGATAACAAAATTAATAATAACAATGATAACATAATAAATATAATAAATATAATATAAGTAATAATAATAATGACAACAATATCAATAATAACAATAAAAACGGTTTTAACGAAAAAAATGATAATAACGATAGTAATGGTAATAACTATAATAATAATAATAAAAATATTAACGATAATTTCGATAATATTATTAAGAATAATATCGATAATAACAATAAAAACGATAATTATGATAACAGTAATAACGATAATAGAAGATAACAACGATAATAATATTAATAAAGATAATAAATACAATATGGATGATAAGAATAACAAAATTAATAATAACATTGATAACGATAATAACGAGAATAAAAGTAATATTAATAATGATTACAATATCAATAATTACGATAAAAACAGATATAATAGCAATAATAACGCTCATATTAATATTAACAATAATAACGGTAATATCGATAATAACGGTAATAATAATAATAAAAAAATAACAATAATAACGATAATAACGATAAGAACGAAAATAACGGTAAAAATAATAATAACAATAATAACGATAACAACAATAATAATGAAAATATTATTAACAACAGTAATAACGATAATAACGATAATAACCATAATAACTATAATCACGATAATAATAATAATAATAATAAGAACGATAATGACGATAAAAATAATAAAAATAATAACAATAATAAAAAATTAACGATAATGACGATAATAACGATAATAATAATAACAACAATAACGATAATAAAGATAATCACGATAATAAAGATAATAATAATAAAAATAATGTCGATAATGACGACAATAATATTAATAACATTAATAACGATAATAACGGTAAGAAATATAATACCAATAATAACAATAATAAAGACAATAACGATAATAATAATAATAACGATAATAAAGATAATAACGATAATAATTATAATAAAAATAATATCGATATTAACTATAATAACGATGACACTAATAATAAAAATAATAATAGTAATAACGATAATAACGACAATTATAAAAAAAATTATGACGATTATAACGATAATAACAATAACAACGATAACCATAATAGCGATAATAATAATAATAACAATAATATAAATGAAAATAATAACACTAATAACGGAAGTAACGATAATAATAACAATAAAAATAAAAACGGTAATACCGATAATAGTAATAATAAAATAATAACGATAATAACGATTAGAACGATAATAATAATAACAATAATAACGTCAATAACGATAACAATAATAACGATGAAGACCTTATTAACGATAATAACGATATTATTAATAGCAATAAAAACGATAATAACGATAATAACGATATAATTAATTACAATAATAACGATAATAACGATAATAATAATAATAGTATCAACGTTATTAACGACAATAACGATATTAGTAATAACAATAATTACGATAATAACGATAATAATAATAATAATAATAATAATAATAATAATAATAATAATAATAATAATAATAATAACGATAATAACGGTAATAACGATAATAATAATAATAACCAAAATAACGATAATAACGATAATATTATTTCTTACATAAATAAATTTAATAACGATAATAACGATAAAAAATGTAATAACAATAATATCGATAATAACGATAAACACAATAATAATATTAATAACGATAATAATAATAATAATAATAATAATAACAATAATGACAAAAATATCGATATTAAATATAATAATAACACTAATAAAGATTATAACGAGAATAGCTAAATAACGATAATAATAATAATAACAAAAAAAAAGATAATAATGGTAAAAACGAAAAAACAACAAATAAAAATAATAATAACGATAATAACGATAATAACGTTCGTAATGGTTATATAAATAACAATAACGATAAAAACGATTTTAATAATGACAATAATAACGATAATAACGATAATAATAATAACGATAATAACGATTCTATCGATAATAATAATAACAATAATAACGTTAATAACGGTAAAAATAACAACGATAATAACGAAAATGACGATAATATTCATAACATTAATAATAATAATAACGATAATAATGAAAATACCGATAATAATAATAACGATATTAACGATAATAATAATAACAATAAAAACGATAATAACGATTTTAACGATTATAATAATAACAATAATAACGATAATACCGATTATGACGATAATAATAATAACGATAACAACGATAGTAATAATAACAGCAATAACTATAATAACGATAATTATAATAACAGTAATTACGTTATTAACTATAATAACGATATTAATAATTACAGAAATAACGATAATAACGATAATAATGTTTATAAAGTTATTCACGATAACAGAAAGAACGATAATAACGGTAATAACGATAATAATAATAACGATATTAAGGACAAATGACGATAATAATAATAACATTAATAACAATAATAATAGTATAAACTATACTAACGCTAATTATAATAACTAAAATAACGGTAATAATTGTAATAATAATCATAATGATATCGATAATAATGATAATTTCGATAATAATAATAATAATAATATTAAAATAATAACGTTAATAAGTATCGTAACGATAGTAATAATATTAATAAAAACAATAATAACGATGATAACATTAAAAACGATGATAATAATAATTACAATAACGACAATAACAATAATAATAATAATAATAACAATAATAACGATATTATCAATAATTATGAAAATAATATTAATAATAGTAATCATAATAACGTTAACAATACTTACCATAACAACTAAGTAACGATAACAATCAAAACATTAATGACAATAATAACGATAATAATGAAAATAACGATAATAAAAATAACGATATGAATGATAATCATTATAACAATAATAACAAAAATAACGTTAATAATAATAACAATAATAACGAAAATAAGCATAATAAAGGTAATAATAATAATATTAATAGCGATAATAAGGATAATAACGATGAGAGTAATTACAATAATAACGAGAAAAACGATAATAATGATACAAACGATAATAAAGATAATAACGAAAACAATAATAACGATAATAGCGATAAAAATAAAAACAATAATAAAGACAATAACGATAATAACAATAATTATAACAAGAATAATAAAATAATGATGGTTATAACGATTATAGGGATAATAATAATAATAATAATAAAGATAATAACGATAATAACAATAATAACAATAATAATAATAAAAATAGTAGTGATAATAGCACTATTGACGATAATAATAATATTAATGTTAACAACGATAACGATAATGCGGATAATAATAATAACAATAATACCCATAATAACGTTAATAACGGTATTATTCATAACAATAACTAAAATAAAGACGATAATAACGATAATAACGGTAATAATAATAATATCAAAAATAACGAAAATTTCGATAATAATTATGATAATAATAATAATAAAGATAATAACGATTACAAAGAAAATAACAATACTAAAGCGATAATAACGATAGTAATAATAATTACAATAAAACGATAATTACGATAAAGTCGAATATAATAATAAAAGAGATAATAACGAAAATATAGATAAAAACGGTAATAATCATAACAAAAATAAATAAATTAACGATAATAACGACAATACTAATAATAATAATATTAACGAATATAAGGAAAATAATGATTACAATAATAACGAAAATAACGATAATAGTAATAATAACAATAATAACGATAATAACGATAACAACGATAATAACAATAGCAATCACGATAATAACAATTATAACAATAATAAGGAAAATAACAATAATAACGATAGTAAGGATAATAATGCTAATAAAATTTCCAATGCTATTATCCGTAATAATAGTAATAATGATAATAGTAACGAAAATAACGATTATAAAGATAATAATAATAATAATGATAACGACAATAACTGCCATAATGACAAAGATAAAAATAATATTAAAATAATAACGATAATAACGATAATAATAATAGTAACAATATTTACGATAATAAGGATTATAAAGATAATAAGGATAATATTAATAATAACAATTAATACTAACGATTACAACGATTATAACGATAATAATAAAAATAATAATACTAACGATAATAACGATATTAAGGATACTAACGATAGTAATAATCGTAATGACAACAATAATAACAATAATAACGTTAATAACGGAAATAACGTTAATACCGATAATAATAATAATACTAATAAAGATTATAACGACAACAGCGATAAAAACGATAATATTAATAACAATAATAACGATAATAGCAATAAATATAAAAATAATAATAACAATAATAACGCCAATAACGATAACATTAATAAGGATAATTAGGAAAATAACGATAATAATAATAACAATAATTACAATAATTACGGGAAAAATAATAATAATAATAATAATAGAATTATAACGATAATAACGATTATAACGGTCATAATAAGAACAATAATAACGATAATTGCAAAAATTATAAAAATAATTATATGTATAAAAACCCTAATAGCGATAACAATAATAACGATAATAACGAAAATTTCGATAATAATAATAATAACAACAATAAAGATAATAACAATGCTAATATTAATAACGAGAATACAACGATAATAACGATAATATCGAATATAATAATATTAATAATAAAATCGATAATAATGATAATAAAGATAATAACAATAATAATCATAACAATAATAATTAAATTAACGAAATTAACGACAAAAGTAATAATAATAATATTAACGAAAATAACGATAATAACGATAATAACGATTAAAAAGATATTAACGATAACAGAAATAACGATAATAACGATAAAACGATAATATTAATAACGATAGAACGACAATTACGATAATAATGATTACAATAATAACGATAATAACGATAATAGTAATAATAACAATAATACCGATAATAACGACTATAGCGATAATAATAATAATACTAATAATCACGATAATAACGATAACAACAATAATAATAACTACAATAACGATAACAACGATAATAATAATAAAAAAAAACGATATTATCGATATTATCGATAATTATAATAATAATAATAGAATAACAACGATATTAACGATAATAACAATAATAATAATAATAATAACGATAATAATGATAATAACAATAATTGTAATAACAATAATAATGATAATAACGATAATTACGATAACAACGATAACATCATTAACAATAATGACGATAATAACGACAATGACCATAATATTAATAAGAATAATTACTGTTGTAACAATAATAATCATAATATTAACAACAATATTAACGATTATAACAATAATAACGTTAATAACGATAGTAAAAATAATATTAATAGTAAAATTAATAAAGATAATATCGATAATAACAATAATAATAATAATAATAAAAATAATATAAATAATAACGATAACACTAATATCGATAGTATCGAAAAGACAATAATAATATTAACATTAATAACAATAATAATGGAATTAACTATAATAACGATAATTATAATAACTATAAGAACGGTAATAACGGTAATAATAATAATAATGATAAAATAATAACGATAATAACGATGATAACAATATAAACGATAATAATAATAACAATAATAATGATAATAACCTTAAAAACGAAGATAATAATAACTACAATAACGATCATAACGATAATAATAACAATAATAAGAATAATAACGATAATATCGAAAATAATAATAATAATAATGAAATAAGAACGATAATATTGATTATAACGATAATAATAATAACAATAATAACTGTAAAAACGATAACAATAATAACGCTGATAACGTTAATAAAGATAACAACGATATTATTAATTACAATAATAACGATAATAACGATAATAATAATACTAACGATAATTACGATAATAATAATAATAATAATAATAATAGAACAAAAACGATTATAACGAATATAACGATAATAGTAATAACAATAAAAACTATAATAACGATAATATGTATAATAATAATAACAATAATAACGATAAAAACAATAATTATAAAAATAATAATAAGACTAACAACGATAATAACAACAATAACAACGATAACTATAATGGCAATAATAACGATTATCACAATAATATCAATGAAAATAATAACACTAATAACGGATACAACGATAATAATAATAATAACAATAATAACGGTAATAGCGATAATAGTAATAATAACAATAATAACGATAATAACGATAATATCGATAATAATAATAATAATAATAATAATAATAATAATAATAATAATAACGATATTAACTATAATAACGATAATAACGATAACAATAATAACAATAATAACGATAAGAGCGATAATAACGATAAAGAACGATAACACTAATAACTACAATAACGTTATTATCCATAATAATAATATCAACAATAACGATAATAACGTTAATAATCAAAATAATGTTAAAAACGAAAAGGACGGTAATAACCGATGAAAATATAATAATAATAATAATAATATCTATAATAACGATAATAACGATAATAACGAAAATAATAATAACGATATTAACGATAATGACAGTAATAATGATTATAATAAACGATAATAATAGTAATAATAGTCACAATAAAAACGGTAAAAACGATTATAACGATAATAATAATAATAATAATATAAACGATGAGAACGCTAATAGCGATAGTAATAATAACAATATTACTGTTAATAACGATATTATCGATAACATCAATATCGATAATAACGATAATAACCATAATAATGATAACAATAAGAACAATAATAACGAAAAAAACAATAATGACGAATTTAATTACAACGATAACATTGTAAATAATAATTAGAATAATCATGATAATAACGATAATAAGGTTAATAACGAAAATAAAGATAATTACGATGATAATAATTGCATTAATAACGAGAATAACGATAATAACGATGATAATAAAATCATTAATAACGAGAATAACGTTTTAAACGAAAATAACGTTAATAACGATTATAATAATAACAATAACAACGATAATAATGATAATAACGATAATAATAAAAACAATAATAACGATAATAACGATGAAGACGATACAAATGATAACGATAACATCGATAATAATAATCACATAAATAACGATAATAACGATAATAACGATAATATCGATAATAATAAAAATAATGATATAATCAATAATAAAGATAATAAAGATAATAATAAAAATAATAATAATAATAAAGATAATAACGATATTAATGCTAATAATAATAATAATAATAAAATTCTAACGATAATAACGATAGTAACAAAAATTATGATAACAATAGTAAGGATAATAACGATAATAATAATGAAAAGAATAACTATACTAATAATGAAAATATTAACGATAATATCGGTAATATCGATTAAAACGGTAATAACGATAATAACGTTAACAATAATAAAGTTAGTAAAGATTATAACGATAATAACTTTAATAATAATAATAATAATAATAATGACGGTAATATAAATAGTAATAATAATGGCAGTAAAAAGGATAATAAAGGTAATATGAAGGATAATAATATTAACGAAAATAACGATCAATAAAAATTGTAATAACAATTCTATCGATAATAAAGATATTAGTAATCCTATCGATAAAAACTATAATAAAGGTAAAAAAGATAACAAATAATAAGGGTAATAACGATTATAACGATAACATCGATGAAAAGCATAATAACTATAAAAACGACAATAACGATAATAGTAATAATAACGATAATAGCGGTAATAACGATAATAACAATATTTATAATCAAAACAAATAAAATAATAACTAAAATAACGATAATAACAATAATAACCATAACAATAATAATATTAATAACAATAATGACGATAATAACGATAAGAACTGTATTAATAATAACAATAATAACTATAATAACGATAATTACGATAATAATAATAACAAAAATAACGATAATAACGATAATAACGGTATTAACGATAATAACGATATCAATTGTAACGATAGCATCGATAATGTACATAGTAAAAATAAAAAATATAAAAATAATTTCGGTAATAAGATAATAACAATTAAAATAACAATACTAACGATAATAACCATAATAACGATAATATTTATAATAATAATAACGATAATAACCATAATAAAGATAATAACGGTAATAATAATAATATCAATAATAACGATAATAACAATAACAACGATAATAATGATTACAAATATAATAATAATAATGATAATAATAACGATAATAACAATAATAACGATAATAATAATAATAACAATAGTAACGTTTTTAACGATAATAATAATAACAATAACAATGATAATACTAATTTTAACGATAATATCGATAATTATAATAATGTTAGTAGCAATAATAGTGATAATAAGAATTATAACTTTAATAATATTAATACCAATAATAACGATGTTAACGCCAAAATCGATATTAATAATAATAATATTAAAATAATAACCATAATAACGATAATGACAATAATAATAATAACACTAATAACGATGATAACGATAATATCTATAATAATAATAATAACAATAATAACGATAATGACGATATGAATATTAACAATAATAATGATAACAACGATAATAACGATAACATAAATAACGATAATTATGATAATAATAATAACAATAATAACGATAATAACGTTCATAACGATAATAACGATAATTTTTTTTGATGGTCTGAGAATGCCGAACTTTACACACTGATCCAGGGACCATAGAGGAACCCTTTACCATTTGTGTCCCCGTTAAAGTAACTGGAGAGTCGGGCTCACCTTTGGAATAGCCACTTCGGACTGAAATCATATCCATCCTAGTGGCATGGAGAAACCATCCCGGCACCGTCATGTGACATTTCTTCGGGATGGCGACACTACATCATGTACCATTAATTGGACTCCTCAATTCGGCTCTACGTGTCAGGAACCTGGTGCAACGTTTGTGGCACTTCTATGGGCCGCCCATATCCTTCTTCTTTTTACGTAAGATTGCCCTCACGTAGCAGGCGACCCTGCTCCACTCCTTCTGCCCTTGCAGCATTTCTCGACTATGTTGTCCGGCGAGATGTCTCCTAGCTCCTCTTCCAAGGCAAATCGTTCGGCGCTCCATCATGCGCATATAAAAAAAGTGTGGTGGGCATCGTCGACGGTTGAGTCGCCATAGGGGCAGTTGCCATCTGCAACCTTCATCATTTTTGCGAGGTAGGGGCAGAACAGGCCATGCCCTGTCAGGAATTGGGTGAGGTAGAAATCTACCGCTTCTGTCTCCCGGTTTATCCAGTTCACTAGTCGACTGATGAGTCGGGCAGTCCATCTTCCCATTGTTTCCTGCTCCCATATGCTCTGCCAGATTTTGATGCTGGCAAACCTGGCGAACCTTGATGCCTCCTCCTTACCCAAAATGGACCTTTCCTGGTGGACGAATTATCTCTCCTGGACTAGTAGGGATTACCTCCGCGACCAATAGCACCGCGGACTCAGACACCGTGCAGTAGGAGCACGCGAGTCGGAGAACGTTCCTCTTCAGTACCGTTGCTATACCCGATGTCAATTCCAAGCTTCTTGGACCATCGTCAGTATTGTATTCTAGGATGCGCTCGTTTAGATAATCCCCGAGTATTCAGAGTAGGTACCCTGGAACTCTGAAATTACGTTCGAACGCTTCCATTGCAAAGTCCCACCTGACGGAGTTGAAGGCATTTCTCACATCTAAGGTGGCCAGCAGACAAAAAGGGCGGAAAAAGTGATTTCCGCGTTCCGTCATTTTAGTGGCCGTGACAAACTCCTGAACTTCATGGATGGTGGACAGGCCTGATCAAAATCCTTACTGACGGGCAGCAAGATCCCCCGTTGCCCTCACGGTTGCGTGCAGCCGTGGCCTAAGCAGCTTCTCCAGGAGCTTGCCAGCAGTATCTAGCATACAGATAGGCCTATATGACGAGGATGCCTCTGCTGGACCTTTGCCCTTGCTGATGAGCACAAGACTCGCTTTCTTCCACAGGGCGGGGAAGATTCCCTACCTGAGGCACATGTTGTACATGTTTAGCAAGAGCTCAGGGTGACTCTGCGCGACGGCTTTAATTACTTCTGCTGGAAGTCCGTCAGAACCTGAAGCTTTCTTGTTCCGCATAGACGATGCGGCCCTGAGTAGCTCTTCTTCCGTAAATTGTGGCGTCTCGGGTGCCAGGTGAAGCCGTGCTAATCTCTCTCTTCGGCTGTGAGGGGAATAGAGTATGCACGATGTAATCCAACGTCCTCGCGTAGTGAGGGATTCCTGGCGTTCGTGTCCTCAGCTTACGTGTGACGATCTGTTACCCTAATCCCCACGGATTTTGAAAGACTTCCAGGCACAGCTCCTTCCAGAACCTTCATTGACTGTCCTTGATGGCCCTCTTGTGAGCTTTTTTTGGCCGCCTGATACTCTGCAGCCAAGGGAGCAGCGTCGAGGTCGCGTCTCTTCGCTCGATGTGCTAAACGTCGATGCCTTCAGCACCTCTTACGAAGATCTGCGATTTCGTTCGTCCACCAGTATGCAGGACATCTCTGCCGTTTCATTGTCGTCTTTGGCACAGCTGTCGCGCAAGCCTTTTAGATGAGCTGCAGAGTTAATGCAGTAATCATCAATAATAACAATAATAATAATAATAATAACAATAATAACAATAATAACAATGGTAACAATAATAACAATAATAACACTAATGAGGATAATATCGTTAAAAATAATAACAAAAATAAAGATTATAATGAAAATAATAATTATAATAATTAGAATAAAATAATAACAATAATAGCGATAATAACAGTAATAATGATAACAATAATAACGATAATAACGATAATAATTACAGTAATAATAACAATAATGACGATAATAACGATAGAAATATAAACAATAATAACGAAAATAACGATAACAATAATAAAGATTATAACGATAATATTTATATCGATAATAACAATGATAACTACAATAACGATAATAACGGTAAAAATAATAATGAAATAATTGTAATTATCATGATAATAATAAAAATAATAACAATAATAACGATAATGACGATAATAACGATTATAGAGGAAATAACGTTATTAAAAATAACAACAATAATTATTAAAACGTTAACAATTATGATAACCATTATATAACTAACAATAATAACTATAATAACAATAATAAATTTAATAATAATAATGATAAAAATAACGATAATAACGATAATAACGATATATAATTATAACAATAATAACTATTATAACGATAATAAAGATAAAAATAATAATAATAATAATAATAATAATAATAATAATAATAATAATAATAAAAACGATAATAACGATAATAACGATATTAATATTTATAATACTAACGATAATAAAGATAATAACGAAAATAACTGCCGTAATATTAACAAGAATAAAAACATAATAACGACAATAACGATAAAAATAATTATAACAATTTTTTCGATAATGACGGTAATAACAATTATAATAATAATAACAATAAAAAAGATAATAACGATAAAAATAATAACAATAATAACGATAATAACGATAATAACGATAACAATAAAAAATATAAAAACGATAATAGCCATAACAATAATATCGTTAAAAACGATAATAACAATAATGACGAGAACAATAATAATGATAACAACGATTATAACGATTATAATAAAGACAATATTTACAATTATAACGGTAATATCGATAATAATGTTAATAATAATAACATGAATAACGATGTTGATGATTATAACGATAATAACGATATTAATAATAATAATAACGATAAAACGATACTAACGGTCATAATAATACTAACAATAATAATAATAATAACGATAATAACGATAATAACGATAGCAATAAAAAAGACAAAACCGACAATAATAATACCAATAATAACGATAAAAACGCTAATTACGATAATGACGATAACAATAATAATGATAATAACGATAAAAACAATTATAATAATAGCAATAGTAACAATAATAACGGTAATAACGATAATAAAGTTAATAATAATAACAATAATAAAGATAATGATGATTATAACGATAATAAAGATAATAGTAATAAAATTAACAATAAAACGATATTAACGGAAATAATAATTATAACAATAATTATAATAATACCGATAATATAGATTATAACGATACAAATAATGATAAAAATAAAATTACCGATAATATGCATAATAACGATAATAACGACAACATCAATGACAATAATAACGATAATAACCATTATAAAAAAATAATAATAACAATAATAATAACAATAATAACGATAATAATTATAATAACAACATTATCGATAATAATGCTTATAACGATAATAATAGTAAGAATAATAACGATTATAACGAAAACAATAATAATAATAATAGCTGTAATAACTATAATATAGATAATAACTATAATGGCAATAAAAGTAATAACGGTAATAGCGAAAATAAAAATAATAACGATAATAACGATTATAGCGATAATAACGATAACAACAATAATAATAACAACGATAATAACGATAATAAAGTTACTAATAATAAGAATATTGACGATAATAACTACAATGTCGATAATAATAATGATAATAATAACGATAATAACTATAATATCGTTAATAATATTAATGATAATAAAATAATAACGGATGTAAAGATTATAACAACAATAATAAACAATAATAATGATAACGATAATAACGTTTATAATTCTAATAATAATAACGATAATTATAATAACATAATAACGATAAGAACAATATTAACAATAATAAGGATAATAACAATAATAAAGATAATAACGATAATAAAGAGAATAACGATAATAAAATTACTAATGAGATTATCTATAATAATAATAATAATGATAATAACAATAATAACGATATGATCGATAATATCGATAATAATACTAATTATAATAACAATAAGAAAGATAATAACGATAACATCGAGAGTAACAAAAATAGAAATAATATTTATAAAATGAAGACAATAATAACCAACATAACGATAATAATAATAACAATAATAATGATAGTAACGATGATAACAATAATAATAATAATGAAATAAAATAATAACGATAATAAGGGTAATAACGACAATAACGATAATAATAAAATGAATAATAACGATTATAACGATAATAATAATAATAATAATTACAGGAATGACGATAATAATGATAACAATGAAAAAATGATAATAACGACAACAATAATAAAGATGGTAAAGAAAATAACGGTAAAAATATGAATAATAATTAAGCGGTTATAACGATAATATTAATAATAACAACAATAATAGCGATAACGTTAATAACGATAATATCGAGAATAACAATAATAATAATTATAATAATAAAATAATAACTATAATAACGATATTAACGGTAATAACGATATTAATAATAACTTCGATCAAAATAAACACGATAATAACTATAAGAAATATAAAAATAATAACGATAATAACGATAATAACGATAACAATATTAATGATAATAACGATAATAACTATTATCATAATAAAAACAATAACCATAATAACGATAAAAACGATATTAATAATAGTAAATAATAACAATAATAACAATAATAAACAAGATAAGTATAACAACATAATAATAATTATAATGTATTAACGATAATAATATGGATAATCATAATAAAGATAATAACGATATTAACTATATTAACGATTATAACGGTAATAATAATTACAATAATGACTATAATAACAATAATAACGTTAATAATAATAATAACGATAATAATGATAATAATGCTAATAATATTAATAACAATAAAGGCGATAATAACGATTATAACGATAACAATAATAACTATAATAACGTTAAGTTCCATAATAATATTAACAGAAATAACGGTAATAACGATTATAACTATAATAATATTAATAATAATAAAATAACAACCGTTATAACGATTATAATGATAATAACGATAATAATAACAATAATAATAAAACAATGACGATAATAACGATGATAGTGTTAATAATAATAATAATAATAATAACGATAATAACGATAATTACAATAATAACGATAATAACGATAATAAGAGCAATAATAATAATAATAATAATTACGATAATAATACTAAAAACAATAATAACGATAATAACGAAAATAACGATAATAATAACCGAAATAGTAACAACAATAACACTAATAACGATATTAACGAGAATAATAATAATAATAATAACAATAATGACGGTAATAACGATATTTATAATACAATAAACAAAATAATAACGACATTAACGATGATAATAATGACATTAATAATGATAATAACAATAATAATAACGATAATAACGGTAAAGATGATAATAATAATAACAATAACAAAGATAGTAATAATATAAATAATAACCATAATAACGATAATAATAAAAAATATAATGACGATATTAACAATAATGACGATAATAACGATAATGACGATAATAATAACAACGATAACAACGATAATAATAATAACAACAATAACAATAAAAATGATAATAATAATAACTATAATAACCATAATAACGCTATTAACAATTATAATGTTAATAATAATTACAATAAGAACGATAATTACGATATTAATGATAATAACGATAATAACGATAATAATAATAACGATTTTAACGATAATGACGGTAATAATGATAACTATAAGCACGAAGAGAACGATAATAATATCAATAATAATAACGATAGTAACGTTATTAAAGATATTAATAATAATATTATCTACAATAATAACGATAGTAACGATAATAATAATAATAACTATAATAACGAAATCAACAAAAATGACGATAATAAGAATAATAATAAAAACTCTAATAACGATAATAACGATAATAATGATAATAATAATAACGATAATAAGGATAATAATGTTAATAACGATAATAATAATAATAACTACAAAGACGAAAATAACGATAATAACGATATTAAAATAATTAAATATAATAACAATAATAATAATAATGATAATAATAACGATAATAACGATAACAACGATGACATCAATAACAATATTGAAGATAATAAGGATAATAACGATAATAATAATGATAATAACAATAATAACAAATATATCGATAATAATAATAATAATAATAAAATAATAACGATAGTAACGATTTTAACGATAATAATAATAACAATAATAACGATAATAAGGAAAATAACGAAAATAATAATAAAAATAATAACTATAATAATGATAATGAAGAAAATAATAACAACAGGAACAACGATATTAAAAAAAACAATAATAACGATAATAACGATAATATCGATAATAATAATAAAAATAATAACAGTAATAACGATACTACTTATAATAATAATAACTACAATAACGATAATAACGATAATAATAATAGTAATAATAACGATAATATCGACAATGTCGATTATAATAATAATAATAATAAAGTATTAACGATAATAACGTATATAAGAATAATAATAATAACAATAAAAATATTATAACGATAATATCGTTAATAACGATAATAACGTCATTAATAATTACAATAATTATGGTAATATCGATAGTAACGATGATAACAATTACATCAGTAACGGCAATAACAATAATAACGAAAATAATGATAACAATAATAATAACAATAATAACGGTAATAACGATAAAAACAATAATAATGAAAAATGTAATAACGATAATAACGATAATTATAATCATAATAACAATAACGACAATAACGATTAAAAGGACAACAATAATAACGATAATAACAATGATGACGATAACGGTAATAACGATAACAACGATAATGACACTAACAATAATAACGATAATAAAGATAATAACGATAATTACGAAAAAATCAATAATGATAATAATAATAATAAAATAATAACGATAATAACTATTATAACGATATAATAATAACAATGATAACGATAACAGCGATACTAATAATAAAATAATAACGATAATAACTATAATAACGATAAGAATAATAACAATGATAACGAAAACAACGATATTAATAATAACAATACTAACGATAGTAACTATAATAACGATAATAAAAATAACATTAATAACGACTATAACGATAATAACGATAATAATAATAATAATTACAATAGAAAAATAATGATAAAATCGATAATAACGATAATAATAAAAAAGATAATAACTATAAAAACGATAGTAACGATAATAATAATAACGATAATAACGAAAATAACGATAAAAATAAATACAATAATAACGATAATTTCGACTATAACGATAATTATAATAACAATAATAACGATCATAACAATAATTATAAAAATAATAATAACAATTATAAAGATAATAACAATGGTAACAGTAATATTAATAATTACAAAAATAACGATATTAACGACAATAACGATAATAACGATAATAACGTTATTAATAATAATAATAATAACAATAATGACTTTAATAACGATATTAATAATGACAATAATAAAGATAATAACGATAATAATGATTATAATAATGACATTAATAACGATAATAAAGATAATAACTGTAATAATTATAATTATAATAATATAATACCAATAAAAACGATAATACCGATAATAATAATAGCACAAGTTGCGACAATAGCGATAATAACGATAATAACGATAACAATTATAACGATAATAAAGAAAATAACGATAACAATAATTACAATACTACCGATAAAAACGATAATAACATCATTACTAATAATAACAAAAACTATAATAAAAATAATAATAACGGTAATTACGATAATGACGATATCATCAATAACAATAATGAAGATAATAATGACAATACGGATAATAATAATAAAAATATTAAAGATAATAACGAAAATAAATATAATGACAAGATCAATAATAACAATAAAAACGATAATAACGATAATAACGATAATAATAATAACAATAATAACGATAATAAAGATAATAACGATATTAATAATTACGATAAAAACGATAATAATAATAACGATAATAACGATAATAACGTTAATAACGATAATAAAGTTATTAATAATTAGAATAATAATGATAATAACGATACTAACGAAGATAATAATTACAATAATAACGACAAAGACGACAATAATGATAATGACGAGAATAATAATAAAAATAATAAAGATAATAACGATAATAACTATAATGACGATTTCAATAATTACAATAATAAAGATAATAGCTATAATAAAGATAATAATAATGACAAAATAACGATAATAATGATATTAACGATTTTAATGATAACGATAAAAACGATAATAATGATAAGAATAATCGCGATAATAACAATAATAACGAAAATATCGATAATAATGGTATTAATAATAATAATATTAATAAAATAATAACGATAATAACTATTATAAGAATAATAATAATAACAATTATAAGGATAATAACGATAATAACGAAATTAACGATAATATTAATACTAATGATAATAAAAATAATAACGTTAATAACAGTAATAACGATGATATTAATAACGGTAAAACCGATAATAACAATAATAATAAAACAATAATAACAATCATAACGGTAATAACATTAACAATGATAATAATAATAAAAACAATAATAACGATAATAATGATAAGAACGATAATAGTAATAAGCATAATAAAATTAAAACTAAAATTACCATAATAACGATAGTAATAATAACATTAAAAACAATAATAAGGCTAATAACGATAATAACGACAAAAATAATAATAATAGTAATGATAATAATGATAATAAAGATAATAACGATTACTATAATAGAGACAATAACAGTATTAACGATAATAGTAATAATAATAAAAACGATAATAACGATAATAACGATATTATTTACTATAAAAACAATAACGATAATAACAATAACAACGTTATTAATAATTACAATAATAGTGATAATAACGATATTAACGATGATAATAATTACATTAATGACGACAATAATGCTAATAACGATAATAACGTTAATAACTATAATAACGAAAATAATAATAACTGAAATACCGATAATAGAAATAATAACGATAATAACGATAACAATAATAACTATAATTACGAAAAAGACGATAATAATAATTACAATAATAACAATAAAAACGGTCATAACCATAATAACGATATTAATAATAACAGTAATAACGATAATAAAGATTATAACGATAATAATAAGAACACTAATAACGATAATAACGATAACTATAATAACTATAATAACCACAATATCGATAATGACGATACTAATAATAACATTGACAACGATAATAATAATAACAATGATAACGATAATAACGATTATAACGATGATAATAAAAACTGTAATAACGATAATAACGATAATAATAATAATAATAACAATAATAAAGATAATAACGATTATAAAGATAATAACAATACTAATATTAATAACGATAATAACGATAGAATCACAATATATCGATAATTACGATAATATCGATAATAATAATAATAATAATAAAATCGATAATAATGATAATAAAGATAATAACGATAATAACAATAATAATATTTACAGTACTAACGATAATAACGATTATAACGATAATAATGATAACAATATTAGCAATAACAGCGACAATAACGATAATAACGATAATAACAATAATTAAGATAATAACGATAATAACAATACTAACAATAATAACGTCAATTACGAAAAAAATAATAAAAATTATAATTATAACGATAATAACGATAATAATAATAAAAACGATAATAACGGTAATAACGAAAGTAATAATAATAATAGTAACAGTAATAAAGGTAATAACGATAATAACGATATATTAATAACAATAAGTACAATAATATTGATAATAACGACAATAACGACAATAATGTAAAAAATAATAATTATAATAACGATAATAACCATAATAATATTAAAAAAAATATTGGTTATAAGAATAATAACTATAAAAATTATAACATTAATAACGATAATAACGATAATATTCATAATAATAATAATTACAATAGTACAATCAATAATTACGATAATAACGATTATAACGATATTATCGATAATAACTATAATAATGAAAATTACAATAATAACGATATAAACGATAATAACTATAACAATAATAACGATGATAATCATAATAATAATAACAACAATAACGGTTATAAACATAATAACGAAGATAATAATAATAATAATAATAACGTAAATAACAATAGTGACGATATTAATAATAGTAATAATAACGATAAAAGTAATGACAATAATAGCGACAATAAAGATTATAACGGTAATAACGATATCATTAATAACGATAATAACGATAATAACCATGAGGAACATAATAATATTAAAAACAATAACGTAAATAACAATTATAACGATGATAATAATAAATGGTAATAGGGATAATAACAATAATAATAAAAACATTAACAACAATGATAACGGTAATAACGATAACAATGATAATAATAATAATAACAATAATGACGATAATAACGATAATAACGAATATGATAATAACAATAATAACGATAATAACGATAGTAACGATAATAATAATAACAATGGTACCGATAATAACGATAATAACGATAATAACGATAACACCAATGACAATAATAACGATAAAAACGCTAATAACGATAATAACGATAATAATATTAAGAATAATAACGAATATAACGATAATAATAATAACGATAATAACAATGAAGAAAATAATAACGATAATTACGATTATAACGATAACAACAATAACAATATTAACCATAATAACGATAATAAGGATATTAATAATAACAATAATTAAAATCATAACGATAATAACGATAATATTAATGTTAATTACGATATTAACGATAACAACGATAATAAAATTAATAATAATAATAGTAATAATAACGATAATAAAGATAATAACGTTAATAATAATAATAATAATATCAATAGTAACGATAACATCGATAATATTTATAAAATAATAAAAATAATAACAATAATCTGTGTTATAACGATAATAATGATAACAATAATAACGATGATAACGAAAATAACGAGAAAAATAATAAAATTTATAACAATAATAACATTAAGAACGATAATAACGATTAAAACGATATTAACGATAACAATAGTAACAATAAATTCAATGAAAATAATAACGATAATAACGATAATATTAATAATAATAACAATGAAAAAACGATAATAACTGGAATAATGATAATAATAATAATTATAAAAACGATAAATGATAATAACGGTAATAATATTAATAACAATAATAACGACAATAACGGTAATAACGTTTATAATAATAATAACAATAAAAACGATAATAACGATTATAACAAAATAAATAATAATAATAATAACAGTAAGACGGATAACAACGATAATATCGATAATATCGATTATAAAGAAATAATAATAACAATAATAATAACAACATTATAGATAATAATTTTTATAGCGATAATAATAATAAGAATAATAACGATTATAATGAAAACAATAATAATAACAATAGCAGTAATAACGATAATGGCAAAAACAATAATAACGAAAATAACGAGAATAACGATATTAACGATAATAACGGTAATAGCGATAATAACGATAATAATTATAATAAAAATAATAACGATAACAACAATAATAAAGTTAATAAAAATAACATTAATGACGATAATAACTATAATATCGATAATAATAATGACAATAATAGTGATAATAGCGCTAATGGCGATAATAATAATATTAATGTTAACAATAAAAACGATAATGAGGATAACAATAATAACAATAATACCGATAATAACGATAATAACGATAATAGTAATAGCAATAACTACAATAATGACGATAATAACGATAATAACGGTTATATTTATAATAACAAAAATAACAAAAATTTCGATAATAATAATAATAACAATAATAAAGATAATAAAGATTATAAAGATAATAACAATACTAATATTAATAACGATAATAACCATAGAAATAATAATCACAATATATCGATAATAACGATAATATCGATAATAATATTAATAATAATAAAATCGATAATAATGATAATAAAGATAATAACGATAATAATAATAATAATATTTACAGTACTAACGATAATAACGATTATAAAGATAATAAAGATAATAATAATAACAATAATACCAATAATATCGTTAATAACGATAATAACGATACTAATAACAGTAATAATAATATAAAGACGATAGTAACTATATTACCGATAATATGATAACCATAATAAAGATATAAACGATAACAACGATAATGACAAAAACAATACTGATAATAATAATTATAACAATATAAGGATAATAGCAATAATAACGATAATAACGATAATAGAGATAATAAAACTACCAATGATATTATCGCTAATAATAGTAATAATGATAATAATAATAATAATAATAATAATAATAATAATAACGATAATAACGATTATACCGATAATAATGATAATAAAAATATAAACGATGAGAACGCTAATAGCAATAATAATAATAACAATATTACCTTCAATAACGATGATATCGATAACATCAAAAACGATAATAACAATAATAACCATATTAATAATAACAATAATAACGATAAATAGGATTACAATTACAAAAATAATTACGAAAATAACATATATAACGTTAATAACGATACTAATAATACTAATAATAATAGCGATAATAATAATAATATAATAACAATAATAACTATTATAGCGATAATAAAAATATCAATAATGACGATAATAACGATAATAATGGTATAACGATTATAATAATAAATATATTAACGATAATGACGATAAAAATAATAATAATAATAATGATAATAACGATAATTTCGATAATAATAATAATAATATTAAAATAATGGTGATAATAACGATTATAAAATTAATAATAATAACAATAAAAACGATAGTAACGATTATAACGATTATAATAATGACAATAATAACGTTAATACCGATAATGACGATAATAATAATAACGATAACAACGATAATAATAATAACAATAATATCGATAATAACTACAATAACGATAATAATATTATCAGTAATAAAGTTAATAACAATAATAACGGTATTATTAATTACAAAAATAACGAAAATAACGATAATGATAATAATAATAAAAACGATGACAACGATAATAATAATAACAATAATAATGCTAATAACGATAACAATAATAAGGGTAATAACGAAAATAACGATAATAATAATAACAATAATTACAATAATTACGGTTATAATAATAATAATAATAGAATTATAACGATAATAACGATTATAACGGTAATAATAAGAACAATAATAATGATAATAACGATAATAGCGATGATAATAATAATAATAACGATAATAACGATAATAACGATAAAAACGATAATAACTTTTAAAGCAATAACAATAATAACTATAATAACGTTAATATCCATAATAATATTAACAGAAATAACGGTAATGACGATAATAACGATAATAATATCAATAATAATAAAATAACTATGATTATAACGATTATACCGATAATAACGATAACAATAACAATAATAATAAAAGAATGACGATAATAACGATAATAACAGTAATAATTATAATAACAAAAAAACGAAAAATTCGATAATAATAATAACAACAATAATAAAGGTTATAAATTATAAAGATAATAACAATACTAATATTAATATCGATAATAACGATAGTAATAATAATTACAATATAACGATAATTACGATTATATCGATAATAATAATAAAATCGATAATAATGATAATAAATATAATAACGGTAATAATCATAACAATAATAACTTAATTAACGAGAATAACGAGAACACTAATAATAATAATATTAACGAAATTAACGTTAATAACGATAAAAACGACAATTATAATAAAAATAATGACTATTATAACGATAATAATAATAATAATAATTACAGTAATATCGATAATAAAGATAATAATAATAACAATAATACCGATAGTAACGATAATACCGATAATAACGATAATAATAAAAATGATAATAAAATAATAACGATTATAACGATTATAACGATAATAATAATAATAATAATAATAAAGATAATAAAGATTTCAACGATAATAACGATACTAACGATAATAATGATAACAGTAATACCTATAATAACGATAATAACAATATTAATAATAATAATATCTACAACAACGATAATGACGTTAATAGTAAAAATAACATTAATAACGAAATGACGGTAGTGCCGATGAAAAGATAATAATAATAAAAATAATAATAATGATAATAACGATTATAACGATAATAATAATAATCATATTATAAACGATGAGAACGCTAATAGCGATAGTAATAATAACAATATTACCGTTAATAACGATAATATCGATAACATCAATAACGATAATAACGATAATAACCATAATACTGATAACAATATTAACGATGATAATAGTAACGTTAATAATAATACCTATAATAGCGTTAATATCGATAATAATGATAATAACGATAACGATATTAACGATAATAACGATAATAATGATGAAAATAATAACGATAATAATAATAATAATATTAACAATAAAAAAGGTAATAAGGTTAATAACAATAATAATAATAACAAAAATATCGATAATAACAATAATTTTAAAAATAATAATAATGAGAACAACGATAGTAATAATAATCATATTAACATTAATGACTATAATAATGATTATATCAATAATAACAAAAACAATAATAAAATAATAACGATAATAACTATTATAACGATAATAATAATAACAATAATAACGATAATGACGATAATAACGATAATATCGATAATCATAATAACAAGAGTAAAGATAATAACGAAAATAACGATAATAATAATAACAGTAAATACAATAATAACGGTAATATTAATAATTACGATTATATCTATTATAATCATAATAATAATATAATAACGACAATAGCTATCATAGCGATGATAAAAATAGCAATATTAATGATAATAACGATAATAAAAATAATAATAGCAACAATAAAAACGGTATTAACGATAATAGTAATAATAATAATTACGATAATAACGACAATAACGTTATTAATAATAATAATAATACTAATAATCAAGATAATAACGATAACAACGATTATAGTAATCATAAATATAATAACGAAAACAACTATAATAACGGTAATAATAATAATAATAGTAACATTAATAAGGGTAATAAAGATAATAACGATATTAATAATAACTACAATAACGATAATAACGATAATAACGATAATAATAATAAAAATAATAATTTTAATAACGATAACGATAATAAAAATAATAACGATAATGACGATAATAAAGTTAATGTCGATAATAATAATATCAATAATAAAATAATAACGATAATAACTATTATTATAATAATAATAATTACAATAATATACATAATAACGAAAATAACGATATTAATAATAGCAATAATAACGGTAATAATAATAATAACGATTATATCGATAAAATAGTAATAATAATATAATCACGATAATAACCATTATAGCGTTAATAAAAATAACAATAATAACGATAATAACGATAATAATGATAATAACGGCAATAAAAATAAATATATTAACGATAATAATAATAATAATGATTTTAGAGATAATTTAGATAATAATAATAATGATAATAATAAAATAATAGCGATAATAATGATTATAACAATAATAATAATTGCAATAAAAACGATAATAACGGATGTAACAATAATAATAATACTAATTATAATAACGATAAAAATGACAATAATAATAAAAATAATAACGATAATACCGATAATGACGATAATAATAATAACGATAACACCGATAATAATAATAACAATAATAACGATAATAGCAGAAATAACGATAATACCGACAATAATAATAACACTAATAATGATAATAATAATAATTATAAATATAATAATAACAATAATAACAGTAATAACGATAATAATGAAAATAGAGGTAATAATAACAAGAATAATAACGTTAATAACGATAAAAATAATAACGAAATCAACAATAATAATAATCAAAATAATTACAATAATAACGAAAAGAACTATAATGACGATTATATTAACAACGATAACATTATTAATAATAATAAGAATAATCATGATAATAACGATAAAAATGTTAATAACGATAATAACGATAATTACGATGATAATAATTGCATTAATAACGAGAATAACGATAATAAGGAAGATATAATTTCATTAATAAGGAGAATAACGATATAAACGATAATAACGTTAATAATGATTATAATAATAACAATAATAACGATAATAAAGATAATAACGATAATAACGATAATAATAAAATAAAAACAATAACGATAATAACTATAATAACAATAGTAATAAAAATAATAACAATATTAATAATAATAACGAAAATAACGTTAATAACGATAAAAATAATAACAATTACAATAATAATAAAAATAAAAATAACAATAATAACGATAATAACGATATTAATAACAGTAATAACGTTAATAACGATAATAAGAATATTAATAATTGCAATAATAACGATATTAACGATAATAATAATACTTATGATAATAACGATAATAATAATAATAATAATAACATTAATAACGATAATAACGATAATAATAATACTAATAATAATAACAACGATAATTATAATAATAATAATAACAATGATAACGATAATAAAGATAATAACGTTAGTAACGATCATAACAATATTAATAATAGCAATAATTACAATTATATTGAACATAACGATAATAACTATAATTACGATAATAGCGATAATAATAATAACAATATTAACGATAATAACGATAATGATTATAAATAAAATAACGATAACAACGATAATATTATTAATAACTATAATAAAGAAAATAACGATAATAACGATAATAGTAATACTAATAGCAATCATAATAGCGATAATAACGATAATAATATCATTAATAATAATAACAATAACAGTAATAATAATAATAATAATGATAAGTACGATACAAACGATAACACCAATAACAATAATAACGATATTAAAGACAATAACGATAATAATAACGATAATTACGATAATAACGATAATAATAATAATAACTATAATAATGGTAAAATAATTGTAATATTAACAATAATAATAATAAGAATAATAATAATAATAAAAATAATAATAAATATAATAACAATAATAATAATAATAACAATAATACCGTTAATAACGATAATAGCGATAACTACGATCACAATAATAACGATAATAGCGATAATAACGATAATAACGTTAATTACCACGATAAAGATAATAATATTATTAAAAATAAGATGGATAATGGTGATATATAATTAATATTACCAATAATAACGATAATAACGATAATAACGAAAATAATAATAATAGCATTTAAAAGGTATTAACGATAATAACGATAAGAACGATAATAACATTAAAAGCGTTAATAATAATAATAATAACGATAATAATAACAATAACAATACTAACGATAATAACGAAAATAACAGTTATAATGATATTAGCATTAATAATAATAATTACAATAATAATAATAAAAATAATAGTAATAATAACAATAATAATAATAAAAAAAATAACGATAATAATAATAATAACAATAATAACGATAATAACGATAATAACGGTAATAATTATAACAATAATTACGATAATAATAATAAGAAAATAATAACAATAATAACCATAATAACCATAATAATAACCATAATAACAACAATAACAACGATAATAACAATTATAACAATAAAAACGATAATAATAATAATATCGATAATAACGATAATGACAATAATATTAATAAAAATAAGAACGATAAAATCGATAAGAGCTATAAAAACAGTAATATCGAAGATAACAATAATAATAACGCTAGTACTAATAATAACCATATCATCGATTATAACGTTAATAAGGTTAATAACGAAAATAATAACGGTATTAATACTAATAACGATTGTAACGAGTATAACTATCTTAAGCATAAAAAACGATAATATCTATAATAACGATAATAACGATGATAATAATAATAATAATATTAATAATTATATTAAAACAATAACAATAATAATAAAAATAATAACGATAATAACGACAATAACGATAATGACGGTGATAACTATAATAAGGATTATAACGATGATAACGATAATAACGATAATAACGATAGTAATGGTAATAAAGTTAATAAGGATAATATGAACGATAATAATTATAACGATAAAAACGAAAATAACGATAATAATAACGATAATAATAATAATATTAATGATTATAATAATAACAATAATAACGATAATAATTATAATAACAATAATAATGACAACAATGATAATAACATTATTAACGATAATAATAACGATAATAATAATAATTATAACGATTATAAAGGTTATAACTATGTTAAGGATAATAACTATCATAACAATAAATACGATAATAACTATTAGAAAAATAATATTAATATTTCTCCTTTTTTTTCTTTTTTTTTTGATGGTCTGAGAATGCCGATCTTTACGCACTATCGCACGACCCCTCCAACTAGAGGAACACTTCACCATTTGGGTCCCCCATTAATGTCCCTGGAGTGTCTGGCTCGCCGTTGGAATAGGCACTACCAACTAAACTTATATCCATCCTAGTGGCATAGTGAAACCACCCCGGCACCGCTATGGTCCATTACTTCGAAATGGCGCTATTACATGAGGTCCCTTTACGGGATTCTCCATTCGGCTCCATGGGGCAGGAGACTCGTGCAAAATTAGGGGCACATCTATTGGCCGCTTATCTCCTTTTTTCTGCACAAGATGGCCCTGACTTACCAGGCAACCTTGTTCCATTCCTACTGACCTCGGAGCAATTCCTTGACTACGTTGTCTGGCGAGATGTCTCCGAGGTCCTGCTTCAATGCAATTGTTCGACGCTCTACCAGGTACACCTGAAGAATATGTGGTGGGCGTCGTCATTGGTCGACCCCCCATAGGGGCAGTTGCCGTCTCCTACCTTCCTCATTTTTGCTAGGTAGGAGCAGAATAGGACATACCCTGACAAGAATTGGGTGAGGTAGAAGTCGACCTCTCCCGCCTCCCGGTTTAGCCAGTTGTCTAGTTGACTGATGAAACGGGCAATCCATCTGCCCCTAGGTTCTTGTTCTCATCTGCTTTTCCAGGCCTCGATGCTGCTAGACTTGGCGATCCTTGATGCCTCCACCTTCCCCAAAACGGGCTTCTGCTGGTGGACGAATTGTCTCTCTTTGGCTAGTAGATCGATCGGGATCATTAACACCGCGGGCTCCGAGACCGTGCGGTAGGAACACGCGATTCAGAGAGCGCTCCTCCTCTGTACCACGGCTATGCGCTTGCGATCTTTCTCGTGTCGCAGCGCCTCGGTCCAGACTTCCTCGCCACATAGCATCACTGCTTCGGCGGCGCACATCAGTAGTCGCCTCATGCACGGTCGTGGACCGTTGACGTTTGCCATGAGTGTGTCAAGCGAGGCTACTACTTTTCCGCCTTATTGGCTCCCCTAATTATATACTCTACGATATTGAGCTAGCTTTCAAGCATTACGCCTAGATATTTTACCGCTTACTTGGTCTGGACCGTCGGGTCTCCTACCGTGAAGGTGCGCAAGGTGTTGTTACGCTTTTTCGTAAGTAACATGATCTCAGTCTTCTAGGCTACTAGACACAACCCGTGGTCTTCTATCTACGGGATGACTCTTCGCATGACTTGGTTGAGCAGTAGCTGTGCGTCCTCCGTTTCCATTGCGTTTATGAAAACTGCAATGACATCTGCGAACCCCACCATGAAAGATCCCTCAGGGACTGCCATACGTAAGATACCGTCATTGAAAATATTCTAAACATCCGGTCCCAGTATGGAGCCCTTGGCTGCCCCCGATGTCCATCCCAATCTTCTCGGAACATCGCCTCTATTGAATTCTAGGAAGCGCTCGTTCAGGTAGTCCCCGAGTATTCGGAGTAGATTCTCCGGGAGTAGGTACTACTGCAATTACGTTCGAGCACTTCACTTGCCAAGTCCCACCTGATAAAGTTGAAGGCATTTCGCACGTCTAAGGTGGTCAGCAGATACAAATGGCGAGATAAATTATTTCCGCGCTCTGTCATATTAGCGGCCGTGACAACTTCCTGGACTGCGTGTATAGTGGAGAGGCCAGATCGAAATCCTTACTGGCGGACAGCGCGATCGCCCTCTGCCCTCACGGCAGGTGTGGCCTAAACAGTTTCTCCAGCAGCTTGTCAGTTGTGTCGAGCATATATAAAGGCCTGTATGACGAAACGACATCTGCTGGGTCCTTGCCCTTGCTTATGAGCACAAGTCTCGTTTTCTTCCACGGGGCGGGAAAAATGCCCTCCCTGAGGCACATGTTATACATGTTAAGCAAGAGCTGACTCTGCGCGACAGCTTTCATTATTTCCGCTGGAAAGCCGTCTGGTCCTGGAGCTTTCTTGTTCCGCATAGAAGATGCGGCCCTGAGGAGCTCTCCCACCGTAAACTGTGGCGCTTCGGGGCTGCCATTCGCAGACGGGCCAAACTCTTAATTCGGCTGTGAGGGGAATAGGGTATCAACAATGTTCTCCAACGTCCTCTCGTCCTGAGAGATTCCTTGCTTGTGTGTCCCCAGCTTGCGAGTAACGATCTGATATCCAAATTCCCACCGATTCTGGTCGGTATCCATGCACAGCTCCTTCCAGCACCGTCGTTGAATGGCTTTGAAGATCCTCTTCAGTGACATGTTGGCCGCTTTATACTCTACGCTCAAGTGAGCAGCGTCGAGTTCGCGGCTCTACGTACGTTGTGCTAACGAATGTGGCGATAGACTCGCGGAAGCAATTTGAAGGGATCTCCATCCTTCATTTAAGACCGAAGACAGCCTCTCTCGATCCAATTTTGCAATGATTCACCGGGGGGTCTTACTGGAGTTGTCACGGCTGGCCTCCTATCGTGTACATCGAAGAGAATGTACTGATGGTCGCTCCCGGTATAATCCTCAATTACCCGCCAGCCTGCGACTCTTGCCACAAGTTGTTCGTTGGCTAGAGAGACGACCGGGATCGTCTCTCTGTAGCCAGGTCTTCAACAAGGTTGACGTCGAGCCTGTGTTGAGCACTGCTAGCTCCAGTCTCGACACCACCTCCATGATTCACCTTCCTCTGGAGTCCGGCCTGACCTCCTCCCATTCGAGAGCTTTGGCGCTTAAGTCTCCAGCCATAATGAGATCACCATGCATTTCCCGTAGCGCGTTTTCCAGATCGTCCAGTTTGTTCTGGAAGTCCTCTGTCCGGTCATACGGGGTGAGATATACGCTGACATAAGTCATCGAGTTATGTTTCACCCAAATGTAACCGCGTCCGTAATCCTGATCCGACACATTTATCTGTCGAGTATCTGAGATCCAGACAGCCGCGGTGCCCAATTCGTCGGCGTACCATCCAGCTCCTATTATATTGTTCGCTGATCAGAACAACATTCGCTTATTTCTCAGAGCAGATCTGGGTTAGGAGGTGGGATAGAGTTGGGTTAGGTGATGGAATAAGAGCGACAATAATTACGATATTAATAATAATAATAATAATATCGATAATAATAATAATTACGATATAAAAGATAGTAACGATGATAACGATATTAATAATGATTATTATAATAGTAACGATAACAGTAAAAATAATAACAATATTATTAATAATAATAATAATAATACTGATAATAAAAAAAAATTAAGGATATAAACGTATATAACGATAATAACGACAATAATAACTACAATGATAATAGTAACGAAAATAACTGTAGTAACAATAAAAATAAAGATAATAACGATTATAACGTTAATAACGATAATAATAACGATAATAATAACGATAACAAGGATAACGATAATAACATTAATAAAGTTGATAATTACGATAATAGTAGTAGTAACGATAACAGCGACAATAATAACGATAATAATAGTAATGTAGTTAATAACTCTGGATTGAAACAATATTCATATTCTAGCAGTACATGAGACTAGATTTTTGGATAAAAATGTGACAGAAACTAAAGAATATAGAATCTTTAAAGGTATGCATGCGATTAAAATTATGATAGGATTGCCAAACTTGGGAACAGTCTTACATATCTGTAAATGAGTATTAAACTTTGTAACAGAATTCAAATCCCGCTCAGAAAGGATGTCTTTTTAGACGATGAAATGCAAAAATAAATTATACATTTTTATTAATTGTCATGCACCAATAAATAAAGACAACAAGAAGAACCCAAATAAAGTAGAGGAATTCTGGGACATCCTGGACGATGAAATGTCTAAAATTCCAAAGTCAAATGTAGTGATATTACTTGGAGATTTCAATGCCCAAATAAGAAGAGAGAGAATTCAAAGAACAATAGTGGGAGAATATGCTGCACACCAAAGAACAAATAGAAATGGGATGAGATTGATTACTATTTGTAAAAACTTTCAATTGAAGGTAATATTGACTTTCTTCAGGAAATTGCCAAGAAGAGCTAAAACATGTATTTCTCAAAATCCATGTTTCCAAGGTGAATTTCAAATAGATCATGTAGCTATATCCAAACAAACATGACGGAAATTATGTGTGTCAAGGTAGTAAGAAGGTGAGAATTTTAATCTGATTACTATTTGTCTAAAATCAAAATCAAATTCTTACCCAACAGAAATCACAGAAGAGGGGAAATAATAAATAAATACAATACAAATAGACTCCAAATTACACAAGAAACTTTGGAAACATTTCAGGAAGAAATAAAAGTAACTCATCATGGGAAGTGGCAAGATTTATTAAAAGAAATAACGAACGCAGCCCAGAAAACATTTGGAGTAGCCAAGCATAGAAAAAAACCTTGGTGGAACCAAATATGTGAAAATGCATTACAGGATAGAACAAAACAATGAAAAAAGTGGAAATGCTCGGGGAAGACTGAACACCATGACCTATTCAAACAACGAAGGAAAGACGCTGCTAGAATAATAAGGGGAGTTAAAAAATCTTTCGAAAAATCACATCTTATCGACATGCAAAACAACTTTTTTAAAAATAATTCATGAAATTTCAATCAGACATTTAAGAGTCAATTAAAGGGGTATCAAGCGTCTAGCATATGCTTCAAAGATGAAATTGGTAAACATGGCCTAAGCAGTGCGGAATACTGTGAAATAATTGCGAAACACTTTGACCAACTTTTAAACTGCCCTAAACCAAAACATGAATTTGAATTCTCTGAAACAACTGAAAATCTGGAAGAAGATATACCACCCAAAGGTGAAGAAATTAGGGAAGCAATTAACAATCTAAAAAATAATGATGCTAGTGAAGAAGACTCTATAATAGCTAAAGAGGAAAGTAACTCTAATTCATCCATTACATAAAAAGGGGAACAGACAGAATGATGATAACTATAGAGGCATTTCTCTTCTGCAAACTGCATACAAGGTAATCTCAAAAATATTGCTGAATAGAATATAATCAACACTTGGCAAGCAACGGGGAGAGTAGCAAGCTGGATTTCGAAAAGATAGATCTTCTTCAGAACAAACTTTTAACTTACAATTCATAATTCGCCGTAGGATACTGAATTCAAAAGACATAGTAATAACTTTTATAGATTTTTAAAAGGCATTTGACTCGGTTGGTAAAGAAAACATAGATAAAACAATACGTGAATTTGGAGTTAATAATAAATTGGCCAACTTAATACGTGAAACACTAACTGACACGATATCAAAAGTAAAATTTATGGATGAGATATCTATACCTATTGAGATAAATATAGGTGTAAGGCAAGATGATGATTAATCACCTCTTCTATTCAACTGAGTTCTAGGAAAAATTGTCAGAATTTGGAAGGTAAAACTAAAAGAACAAAACGTTTCGCCAGTTAATTTGGGGAGAAAGAACTAAGGCATTGAAATAAGTTGCCTAGAATTTGCAGGCGATTTTGCTATAATGTCAGACAACCTAAAAAGTGTAACAACACATATCAATCTCTTGGAAGAAATAGCTGACAAAGCAGGTTTGAAATGCTTAGTACTAAATTATAGATTAGATAAACTAGATGTACCAGAAAGGAGAATCATGAGGAAAATTTTAGGTCCAGTGAAAACAACAAAAGTATGGAAATTAATATCTAATGATGAAATATATAGGAACATAGAGGGCATAACTGAAACGATAAGGAAAAGAAGACTGCAATTTTTGGCCATATTTTCAAAATGGATGAAACCAAATTAAAAAAAGGACACTCATGTACCTTTGGGAGAAAAAGGCAACAACTAGTCGGATTCAAGAGGTAAAGAAAGATCTAGAAAGATATAATATAAGTGAGGAAGAAACTATAGACACAGAGATTCTGAGAAAGAGGGTATTAAGAATGGAAGAATTCCAAGGTAGATTGGTGGAGAAACCTGGTGCAAAGTGGTCTGAGAACAGAAAAAAGAGCACAGTGGAAAGATGAAGGAATATTGGAGGGAACGAAAAAGAAAACAGCTAAGTATGAAGATTTGAAATTGGTATGGGCCTAGCAGGCCTCATCGAAAAAATAAAAATAAAAATAATAATAATAATAATAATAACGATAATAACGATAGAAACGATAATTACAATAGTAACGATAATAATAATAATGATAATAATAATAAGAATGATAATAATGATAATAACGATAATAACGACAATAATGTTAATAACGATAATAATAATTGTAACGATAATAACATTAATAACAATAATAATAACAATAACATAAATAATAACGGTAATAACAGTAATAAAAATAATAATAAAAATAATAAGAATAACGATAATATCGATAATTACAGTAATAACGGTAAAACGATAATAACGATAAAACGATTACAATTATAATAACATTGATAATGATAATAAGAAAGATAGAAGTAATAAAAACGCTAACCACGATAATGATAATATCGATAAGGATAACGTAAATATCGATAATAATATCGATTATAACGATAATAACGGTAATAATAACGATAATGATAATAATAATAATAATAATAATAATAATAATAATAATAATGAAGATAATAACAATAATTACAATAATAATAATAAAAATATTAATAACGATCATATCAATAATAATGATAATAATAATAATAATGAAGATAATAACAATAATTACAATAATAATAATAAAAATGTTAATAACGATCATATCAATAATAATGATAATAATAATAATAAAGATAATAACGATAATAACGGTAATAACGTTAATAACGATTATAATGATAATAACGATAATAACGCTAATAACGATAATAATATCATAATAATAATAATTACTATAATGAAAATAATTACTATATTAATAACGGTATTAGTAATAATAATAATAATAATAATAATAATAATAATAATAATAATAATAACAATAATAACAATATTAACGGTTATAATGATAATAACGACAATAACATTAAAGGCGATAATATTAACGATAATAACGAAAATAATCTTAATAATAACGATAATAATAAGTTGTTCGTAACGTAATTTCGTTTTTTTTAATGAAAATAAAATACAATTTTCCTATAATGAACAAATATTTTATTAAATTATTTATTGGCCATTCTGGTCCATTACGTTTTTCCATCTCTCTGGTAGTAGAATTATTTGACAATCATAAAATTTTTGGTGTTTCATGGCAAAAAGCCGATCGAGATGATATTTGACCAACTCATTTGAAGTGAAGGTTTTACCGTTTAAAAAACTTTGCAGTGACCGTAACAAATAATAATCCGAAGATGCCAGTTCTGGATAATATTGTGCGTCTGGCATTCTAGCCCATTCAAGCTGTAAAAGCTTTTGGCGATAGATCAATCTTGTATTAGGTCTCGCATTATATTGTTGGAACACTACACCTATTCTGTTGATTAATTCTGGCTTTTTATGTTGAAATGCATCAGCCGGTTCGTCTAGCTGATGATAGTTGACTTCCGAATTAATTGTTGTGTTATCCGGTAAAATCTCGAAAATACAATTCCTTTAAAATCCCACCAAACAGATAGCATCATCTTTTTTTGATGGATATTTTGGAAACTTTTTGAAATGCTTTGATCCGGCACATCTTTTTTGCTCCACGATCTCTTACGTTTGACATTGCTATGTACAACCAATTTTTCGCCTCCAGTAATGATACGCTTCAAAAATGGATCATTTTCGTGACAATTGAGAAGCAAATCGGAGACGTCAACGCGAGGACACAAATTTCTCTCCATGAGAACATGGGGAACCCTTATATCGAGCTTCAAATATGAAGTTGGGTGCAAAAAAATACAAACAAACCATCTAACGGGAAAAACGAAATTAATTTCCGACCAACCCAATAACAATAAAAACGATAACTACAATAATGACGTTAATAACGATAATTATAACGATAATAACGATAATAACGTCAATAACAATAATAATAACGATAATAATAATATTAACGGTAGTAACGGAAATAATAATAGTAATAAAAATAATAATTATAATTATAATAATAAAAGCGATAATAAAAATAACAATAATTCTAACGATAACAACGAAAATAACGATAATAACGATAATAACGAATATAATAATAATGATGATAATAATAATAATAACGATAACAACGATAGTAATATGATAATGAAAATTACGATAATAAGGGTAATAATAATAGTAACGATAACAACGACAATAATAAAGTAATAACAAAATAATTATAGTAATTATAATACTAACGATAATATAGATTTAACAACAAAAACAATAATAACGATAATAACGATCTTAACGATAATAACGATAATAATAATAATAACGATAATAACGATAATAACGATAACAACATTAATAACTACAATAATAACGATAGTAATAAAAATAATGGTAATAACGGTAATAATAATAATAAGACAAATAATAAATATAATAATAATAGAAGCGATAATAAAGATAACAATAATGATAACGTTAATAACGAAAATAACGATAATATCGATAATAATAACGGTAATTATAATAATAAAATTTATAACGATAGTCACGATAATAATAACGATAATAACGATAATATCGATGATAAAAATAATAATAACGATAATACCAATAGTAACCATCATTGTAATAATGATGACAATAATAATAATAACGATAACAACAATAATAATACTGACAACGATAATTATGATAATAATGGTAATAATAATAGTATCGATAATTACCACAATTATAACGTAATAATAATAATAATTGTAATTATAATATTAACGGTAATAGTAATAATAATAATGATAACAATAATAACGATAATAACGATAATAAGGATACTAACGATGA
This sequence comes from Vespa crabro, assembly GCF_910589235.1. NCBI lineage: Eukaryota > Metazoa > Arthropoda > Insecta > Hymenoptera > Vespidae > Vespa > Vespa crabro. Next base: position 4,601,175 of record NC_060957.1, read on the forward strand.
TAATATGAATAGAAATAACAATAACGATAATAGCGATGATGACGTTAATATCGATTATAAAAAGGATTACAACTGTAATATGGATAATAACGCTAGGAATGTTAATAAGTTTATAAACGACAATAATTATGATAATAGCAATAATAATATTAATACTAATAATAACAATAAAAATAATAAACATAATAATTATAATAAAAATAGTAACGATGATAACGATAATTTCGATGAAACGATAATAACGTTAATAACGATAATAATTATAGCGATAAAAACAATAATAATAACTATAGTAATAACAATATTATTGTTAAAAATATGACGACAATGTGAATAATAATATTAATAACGGTAATAACGATGTTAACGCTAACAACGAAAGACCTGATAATACGATTAAATCAATAATAACGATAATAACGACAATAACGGTAATAACGTTAATAAAGAAACTAATAAAAATGATAATAATAATAAAGATCATAACGTAAATAACGATAAAAATAACGATAATAACTGTATTAACAATAATATCGATTGTAATATTAATAATTGTATTAATAATAATATTATGTCAAAAATAATGAAAATAATAATATTAACGATAATAACGATAATAAAGATAATAACGATAATGACAATAATAATAATAACAGTAATTACGATAAAAACGATAATAACGATAATAGAGATAATAATAATAAATACGTTAATAACGATAATAATAACGACAATAATAATAATCATAATAATAAGAATAATAGTAACAGAAATAACGGCCATAACGATAATACCGTTAATTACGTTAATAATGATAATATAGGTAATAACGATAATAACGATTACAACGATAATAATATGATAATAATAATATTAACGATAGTAACGATAATAAAAATAATAATATCGATAATAATAATAATAACGATAATAATAAAAATAAAGATAATAAATATATTAACGATTATAAAGACAATAACGATATTAACGATAATAAAAACAGTAATAATAATAACGATAATAATAAAAATAACGATTATAAAGATATTAACGATAATAACGATAATAACGGTAATAACGTTAATAAGGATAAAAATAACGATAATACTAACAATAACGATGATAGCGATAATAACGATAATAATAACGATAATATCTATAATTATGATAATTACATTAAATCCGATATGAACGATAGTAATGTTCATTGCTATAATAATATCGGTAATAATAATAATAACGAAATAAACGAAAATAATAAATATATTAATAATAATTATAATAATATCGATAATAACAATAATACCGATAAATACGATAATAACGATAATAACGATAATAACGATAAAAACGATAATAATGTTAATAGCGATAACAATAACGATAATAATAATAGTAACGATAACAGCGACAATAGTAACGATATTGATAATAATAATAATATTGCAGATAACACTTAAAGTAACGATATCAACGTTAATAACAATAATATCGATAATAATAACAATAATACCGGTAATTACAATAAAAGTAATGACAATAACGATATTAATGATAATAACGATTATATCGACACTACTTATAATAACGTTAATATCGACAATAACGATAATAATAACAATAATAATAATAAAAAAGATGATAAAGATAATAACGCTAAAAACGATAAAAATAACAACAATAACGATAATAATATCGATAATAATAATAATAATAATAATAATAATAATAATAATAATAATAATAATAATAATAATAATAATAACTATAATAACGAAATAAACGGTCATAACAATAATAGCGATAGTAGCGTTAATAACGATAATAGCAATAATAATAAATATAATAATCATAATAAAGGTACTAACATAATAACGAGAACAACAAAGATAATAACAAAAATGACGATAATGACAAAAAACTATAATAATAACGAATATAACAATAATAACTATAATATCGATAATAACGATAATAACGATAATATCGATTTTACCGATAATATCGATTATAGCAATGATAATAGTGACATCAATAATAATATTAATAATGAAAAACGGTCATAACGGTAATAACATTAATAATTAAAATAGCGATAATAATAACGATAATAACGATGATAACAATACAAATGACAATTATAAGGACAATAACGATATTAACGCTAATAATGATAATAATATTAATAACGATAATAATTTGAATAACGATAAGAAAAGATAATAGCGATAATGACGATAATAAAAATAATAACGGTAATAACGTTAACAATTATAATAATAAAGATAATAATAATAATAACAATAATAACGGTAATAACAATAATTATAGCGATAGAAACGATAATAATGATAATAACTATAATAACGATTATAACGGTAATAACGATAATAACGTAGATAATAACGATAATAATAATAGTAACCATAATAACATTAATAATGTTAATAACGATGACAATAACATTAATAATAATTATAACGATAATAACAGTAATAACGATAATGTTATCGATAATAATAATAGTAACGATAACAGAGACAATAATAACGATATTAATAATTGTAATAATAAAAATGATAATAATTATAATTACGATATAAATTTTATTGTCATTATAATTATAATTACGATAAAAAATATAATAACGATAACAATAACTTTAATGGTAATAATATCGATAATAATGATAAAAACGATACAAACGATAATAATGATATTAGTTATAATAATAGTAATAAAAATAATAACGTTAATAATAAAAATAACTATAATAATGATAACAACAATAATAACGTTAATGACGACAACAACGTTAATAACAATAATAATAATGATAGTAATAATAATAACGAAAATAACGATAATACCGGTAATAACGTTAACTACGAAAATAATAACGACAATAATTTTAAAACGATAATAAAAATAATAATAACGATATTAACGATAATAATGATAATAACGATAATAATATTAATAGCGATAATAATAACGATAATAATAATAGTTACGATAAGCGCGACAAATTTTTTTTTGATGGGATGAAAGGAATGGGGTTAGAATGATGTTTTCCAAATTCCTCGCGTCCTAAGGGATCCTTGCGTGTGAGTCTCCAACTTGAGAGTGACGATCTTGTACCCTAATCCCCATAGATTCTGGTCGGTATTCAGGCTCAGCTTCTTCCAGAACCGTCGATGGCTGGCCTTGATGGTTCTCTTAAGTGATTTCTTGGCCGCTTGATACTCTGCGGCCAGAGAGAAGCGTCGATCTGTGATCCCGTTCATCCACCAGTATGCAAGACGACTCTGCAGATTCGTGCTCTTCTTTAGCACCGCTATCGCGCAACCCTTTTGGAAGAGCTGCATAGTTCCTGCGGTCATCATACTGGCTTGTGCAGTTGGCGATAAACAAGCTGGTGCAATTAAGATTGGATTTCCAACCTTCATCTATGGCTTAATGCTGCTCTCTCGATCCATTTTTGTGATGTTCGACCGGAGTGGTCGCGCAGCACTTGTCACGGATGGCCTCCTATCGTTTACGTTAAATAGTATGTACTAGTGATCGCTCCCAGTGTAATCTTCGATCACTCGCTAGCCTGCGTCGCTTACCACTAAGTTTTCGTTGGCTAGAGAGACGTCCGTGATTGTCTCTCTGTAATCAGGCTTTCGGATGGTTGACGTCGAGCCTGTGTTAAACACTACTAGCTCCAGTCTCGACACCACCTACATGATTCGACTTTCTCTGGAGTCCGTCCTGGCCTCCCCCCATTCGAGAGCTTTGGCATGGACGTATCCAACCATAATGTGATCCCCATGCATTTCCCGCAGTGAGTCTTCCAAATCGTCCACTTTGGTCGACCAGTTTTGGAAGTCGTCTATCCTGTCGTTCGAGGTGAGATGTACGCTGACATGAGTCACCGAATTGAGTCTCACCCAAATGTAACCGCATCCGGATCCTTGATCCGACACATGTATCTGTTGGGCGTCTGGGATCCAGATGGCCGCGGTGCCCAATTCGTCGGCGTACCATCTTTCTCCTATCTACTCCTGGTTCTGTTTGCTGATAAAAACAATATCAGCTTTGTTCTCAGAGCAGAGCTGGGTTAGGATGTGGTCAGCCGTCCTGCTCCTATTAAGGTTACCGTGCAAGGTTATCATGCTTTCTTGTTAGCTGTTGCAAGGGCCTCCTGATAGGCTGTGCACGTCCTTGTTCCGACCAAGTGCTGCTTGGGTTCAGCATCGCTTTTGGAGCCCAAAAAGGAAGTGGGCTCGGTGGCCTTACAGTCTTTGAGCTTGTGTTCCGTGGAGACGCAGAAGTAGCAGAGCTTACTGTGGTAGGGACCCTTACACTAGGCATTATGGTGTCCATAGTCGAGGCAGCGGTATCATCGCCTTGCTTCTGCTTCTCGTCTGACTTTGCAGCTGACGAAAACGTCCAGCACTCGGTTGACCTTCAAAAGCTTCGCAGCTGCTTTCTCTTCTATTTTGACTAGGGCCGGGCGTTGCTCCCTCGCGTTGGGGTTCGTCATTCTCATCTCATGTCACCCCGAGTAGTCTGGCAGGTTCCTCTTTAGAGCCTCCTCGAATTCTGTTACCGATGAACAGCAATCGCACACCAGTATCTCCAACTTAGCTCTGGAGACCATTTCCGTGATGCTGCTCCTGTTTCCTACTTCTTTCATCAGGGTCTCTGCGAATGAGGCTCTGATCTCCGCAGTGTTCTTCTAGAGCTCGAGGAGAACCACTCCCGTTCTAGTCTGCCGGACCGAACTAACGTCTACCCCTACAGCGTTGATCTTGATGCGCTGGTGGATAGCACCGACTACGTCTGCGAAGATTTTACCCTTGCGTAGGTTTCAGGAGGATCGCGTCCGGCTTCGTTCTCTTTCTCAGCCTGCCCTTCGATTTGCTCGGCTTCTTTTTCTCCTGCGGTGGGGGTTTTGTCGCCTATTGCGAGGGTTTTTCCTTATTTTTTTCTTCTTGACGACCTCCGTCCACTTAGTGGCTTCGATCGTCGTCGCCTCTTGCCTCGGTCATATGAGGCTTTCTACAGGGAACTGCGGCGGGATTGTAGCTACTCTCTTGTCTGTGCTAATATCTGGTATAGAATTGGCCCGTGGCCGCTGAGAGACATGGAAGAGGATCCTCACTCCCTCATTGACCTTTGCTCGAGATTTATACATAAACTCGAGGCAGTCAATGATCCCCTCCAGTTCCGGGAACCTTTGCTTGATCGCATTATATACGCTCGGCTGTCTAGTCACAGACGCACTCATATTGGCAAGGAAGACCCTCTCTTGCCCGAATTTCTCTCTCTCTCTCCATCTTGTATTGTCCCTTTCGAAGGCTGAGAACCTCCGTTATTGACGCTTTGAGCAGCGATGTCACTTCCAATTGATACTGGATTGTTTTTAATTTCTTGTTATTGAATTTGATTTTTAATTTGATTCTCCATAGCTTGTTTGATACTCCAGAGTGCCAGGCCGCCTCTGGACGCCGTGCCTCAGGATGAGGGGGGGGTGATAACCCTCACAACTACTACCACTGTTGCGAGAGCATTTGGCTATAAGGGCGGGAATGAAGTACCCGCCATTGCCGTTCACATACTTCCTTCATCGACATCCTGACACTCCCCTGGGTGCGATGCGTTGACGCCGGGAGTTTCCACGATAACTGCGCTTTACGAATCATCCAGCACATCTCATTCGGGCAGCGTCAACGTACCCGCTAGACCTCATGGCCCTGCCGTAACCCTGGCTTGGAGCACTTACAGAGAACTGACAGCCGTGCCATATGAGCCCTGGTTATATTTTTTTTTAGGCAGATTGTACTCTGCGTAGCTCGGGTCCCCACGGCGCTATTCGTCGAAAGAAAAGAAATGCTCAAATCCTCCCCTCGGGGGAATAATAAAAATAATATTACTATTATATTAAATTAGACAAGTTCCATTAGCATAACCACGAACTCGTTCGCGTTCCTCCAAATAAATCATTGAATATATAAAACCAGTTGTAGAGTGTCGCGTGATTTTATTTCCTGCTGATCGAAACGCCTCCGACGCGATGATGATAAGTATTTCATAAACTGCGGACGATATAATGATAAGTACAGCCGTGAGTAGTGTAGAACACGCTAATTGCGTATACTATGGCTGCCAATAAGGGCGACACTTGTTCGCCAGAGGTTCGAAAAATTAGCTATAGTTCATGCCACTACCACGTAGATCATGGTCGACTCCACAAGCCAACAACAAAGGGCGGCGCATTATTAGTCGCAGTAGTATGTGCAACTTGCGGAGACGACGGCGTGGCCATCGTAATCTAGAGTGGATAGTGCTGCATGAGTCCTCGATGGACAGTCGAGTCTGCCGTCCAGCCATAGAATATAGTTCGCAAAATTAACACGACCTAGAAGGCAACACAGGCAACATCCGGAATGGAGTCCTTAGCCACGACAATAAAACCGAACACATTTTCACAAATAATTCGATAGATGTTCGATCTCTAATCATGGATATTTTCGTAATTAATATTGATAAAAATAATAATAACGATAATAACGATAATAATATTAACGATAATGACGATAAAAGCGATAATAACAATAATAACGAAATTAATAATAGTAACGATAATAGCGAAAATAATAAAGATAATAATAATAATAATAAAAGTAATGATAGTAATAACGACAATAACGGTAATAATAATAACAAGGATAATAAGGAAAATAATAATGATAATGATAATAATGATCATAACGAAAATGACGTTAATAACGAAAATAATAACGATAATAATAATTACAATATTAATAATTGTAATAAAGATAATAACGCTTATACAGATAATAACGATAATAGGAAAAATAAATATAATAATAGCCATAATAACATTAATAACTATAATAATAATAATAAATATAATAATAATTATAATAACAACGATAATAAGGATATTAATAATAATAACCATAATAACGGTAGTAACGATTATAACGATAATTACGATAATAACGATAATGACGATAATAATGTTTGTAATAATAAAAATAAAAACAATAATAATAGTAATAATAATTATAATAAAAATAAAAACGATAATAACGATAATAACGTTACTAAAGATAATAAGAAGGATAATATCGAAAATAACAGTAATAACGAAAATATCGATAATAATGAATATAACGATAATAACAGCAATAACGATAATGAAAACGATAAAAATAATAATAACGGAACTAATAATAATATTATAATAATAATAATCATGATAATAAAAATAACAACGATAATAACAATACTTACGATAATAATAACTATAATAATAATTATAATAGCTATAATAATAATAATTATAATGAGGATAATAATAATAATAACAAAAATAACTATGGAAACGACAAAAAGGATTATAATGAAAATGACGATAAGGACGACAATAACAACGATAATAATACGTATTATAGTAAGGATAATAACAACTATAATAGCGATAATAACGATAATAACGATTATAACGACAATACCGAATATAATGACAATAACGTTAGTAGTGGCAACAACAACAACAATAACGAAAATAACGGTAATAACGATAATAAATATAATATTAATAATAACGAAAATATCGTTGAAAATAAAGATAATAATACTAATAATAAAGATAATAACGATAATAATAATAATAATAACAATAATAACGTTAATAACGATAATAACAATTATTAGGATAATAAATTTGATAACGATTATAACGATAAAAAAGATAATAACGGTAATAAAAATTAGAATAATAATAATAATTATAATAATAATAATAACGATAATAACGTTAATAACTACAATAATAATAGTAACGATAATAACAACAATACTAACGATAATAGTAATAATAACTATAATAACTTCAAACGATCCTAACGATAATGATGGCAATAACGTTAATAACGATATTAATAAGGATAATAATAATAAGACCGATAAAAATGATAACAATAATAATAAAGATAATAACGATAATAACGATGATAATGATAATAACGATCATGAATACAATAACGTTAACAACGATATTAATAACGACAATATCAAAAGAACGATAATAATGATAATAATAATAATGACGGTAATTACGATAATAACGATAATAACGATGCTAATAATGTTAGTAATAGTAATAACGATAATAACTACAAACGATAATAACGATAACAACGATAATAATATTAATAATAATAATAATAATAATAATAATAATAATAACAATAATAATAATAATAATAATAATATCTATAATATCGTTAATAATGTTATGAACGATAAAAAAAATAATAACGTTAATATCGTTAAAGACGGTAATAACAGTACTATCGTTAATAAAGATGGTAAAATGGACAATTCTAATAACAACGATAATAACGGTAATTATAACTATAATAATAATAATAACGATAATAAAAAAATAATAATAATAATAAAAATAGTAATAAAAATAATTAAGATTATAAGGGTAATAATAGTAACAAGGATAATAATGATAATAACTATTATGTCAACAACGATAATAATGTTAATAACGTTAATAATATTCATTATAATAATAAAACAAATAATAACGTTCATAACATTAATAACGATATTAGCGATAATAACGATAATAACGTAAATAACAATAATAATAACAAAAAGAATATCAGTAACGATAATAGAAATTATAAAGATAATAAAGACACTAATGGTTCGAACCGTATTATCGATAACAACGTCATTAATAATAATAATAATAATAACTATTATATCGATAATAATGATGAGAACGATAATAACGATAATAACGTTAATATGATTAATAACGATAATAAGGTTCATAACATTGGTTATAACGGCAATACTTATAATAACTTAAAGAACGACAATAATAACGATAATAATAATAATAGCGATTATAATAATAGTACCAATAATAATAATCATAATATTAATAATAATAATCGTAATAATAATAACAACAATTATAACTATAATAAAGATAATAACGATAAAAATGATAAAAACTTTAATATCGATAATAACAATTGTAACAATAATAACGATAATAGTAACTATAATTATAATAATAGTAATAATAATAATTGCGATAATAACGTTAATTACGGTAATTACGATTATAACGATAATAACAATAATAACGTTGATATCGATGGTAGTAACTGCAATAATAATAATGACATTAATAACGATGTTAATAACTGTAACAATAATAGTATCGAAAATAATGATAATAATAACGATAATATTAATAATAATAGTAATAGTAATAATAACGATAATATCGAGTATAATGTTAATAACAATAATAACGATAATAAAGGTAACAATAACAATAATAATAATAATAACGATTATAAAGGTAATTACGTTAAGAAAAACAATAATAATAATAAAAGTAATATTAATAATAATAACGATAATAACGGTAATAATGATAATAACTATAATAACAATAATAACGATAATAAATTTAATAGCGATAATTATAACGATAAAAATAATAATAACGATAATAACAATAATAACGATAATAACGATGATAATAGTAATTATAACAACAATTATAATAACGATAATATGGATAATAATAATAATAACAATAATAACAATAACAACAATAGTAACAGTAACAACAATAATAGAAATATTAACAATAATAACAATAATAACATCTATAACAATAATAACAATAAATACAATAAAAAAATAATAATATTAATAATCTAAATTGCAATTATAAAAATAAAAATAATTTAAGCAATAAGAACAATAATAACAAATATAATAATAGTAACAATAATAACAATAATAGTGTTAATATCAATAATAACAAAAATTACAATAATAACAGTAATAATCATAACAACAATAATAACAATAGTAACAATAAAAACATTAAGAACAATAATAACAATAATTGGATTAATAGCAATAATAACAATAAAAACATTAATAGCTATTATAACAATAATAAAAAGATAACAAAAGTGACAATAATAACAATAATATAAATAATAACAATAATAAAAATTACTGCAATAATAACAATAAGGACAATGATAATAATAAAACAAAAATGACAACTTTAGAATAATAAGTATAATAAGAATAGTCAGATTAATAACAATAAAAAGAATAATTAAAATAACAACAATAATAAGAGTTATTGTTGTTACAAATAATAAGAATAATAAGGATAATAAGAATAATAAATATAATCACTCAAATAAGAATAATAAAATAAATAAGAATAATAACAATAATAACATTAATGACAATAATAAAAATAATAACAATAATAGCACCAATATTAATTATAACAACTATAACAATAATGACAATAATAACAACAAGTACATTAATAATAACTATAAGAACAATAATAGCAATAATAACAATAATAACAATACTAATAATAATAATAATAATAATAATAAGAAGAAGAAGAAGAAGAAGAAGAAGAAGAAAAATAACAATGTTAACAGGAATAACAATAACAACAGTAATAACATTAATAACAATAACAAAAATATCAACAATAATAAGAATAATAAGGATAATAATAATGATAGCAATAATAACAATAATAACAATAATATCAAAAATTAGAAAAATATAGGTAATATCAATAACAATAATAATAACAATCGTAGAAATAATGTGAGATATAAAATTAATAACAATAATAACAATAATAAGGATAATAAGAATAATTCGAATAATTATCATAAGAACTACAATAAGAATAATAACAATAATAACCATAATAACAATAAAATACAATATTAGCAATAGTAACGATAATAACAATAATAAGAATAATAATAGAATTAAGAATAATAAGAATAAAAAAATTATATAAAAAAAAGCAATAATAAAACTAATAACAATGGTAACAATAATAAGAATAATAAGAAAAGTAACAATAATATCAATTATAATGTTAATAATATTAGTAACAATAATAATTATAATATTAACAATAATTAACAATAATATTAATAATATGAGAAAATAGTAACAATAATATGAGAAAACCATATGAGCAATAATAACAATTATATGAATATTAAGAGTAATAAGAATAATAAAAATAATAAGAATAATAAGAAGAATGAGAATAATATGAATAACAAGAATAATAGGTATAAGCAGAATAATAGGAATATTAAGAATAATAAGAATAGTAAGAATATCGAGAATAATAAGAATTAGTACATCAATACGAAAGATAAAAATAATAACAATAAGAATAAAAAGAATAAAAACAATAATAACTGTAACAAGATAAATAGGGATAATAATAATAATAACAATAGTAACAGTAATAACAATAATTATAATAATAAGAATAATAAGAGTAAAAGGAATATTACAAATACTAAAAATAATAATAATAATAACAAAAATAACAAAAATTACAATAACAATCATAATAAAAATCACAATAATAACAATAATAACATTAATAAAAATAATAAGAATAATCAGAATAAAAAGAATAACATGAGTAATAAGAATAATAAAAGTAATAAGAATAATAAGAATATTAAGAATAATAACAATAATAACAATTATAACAATAATAAGAAAAATAACAATAATGATAATAAAACAACAATGTGGTAAATGAGTACAATAAGAATAGTAAGAATAATAAGAATAATAAAAACAAGAATAGTAAAAAAAAATAACAATAATAACAATAATCAAAATAATAAAAATATTAAAGGTAAACAGAATAATAAGAATAATAAAAATAATACATTAATAAGAATAATAACAAGAATAACAATAAAAAGAAATGTAACAATAATAAAAATAATAACCTTAATAACGATAATAACAATAATAAGAAAAATAACAATAATGATAATAAAACAACAATGTGGAAAATGAGTACAATAAGAATAGTAAGAATAATAAGAATAATAAAAACAAGAATAGTAAAAAAAAATAACAATAATAACAATAATCAAAATAATAAAAATATTAAAGGTAAACAGAATAATAAGAATAATAAAAATAATACATTAATAAGAATAATAACAAGAATAACAATAAAAAGAAATGTAACAATAATAAAAATAATAACCATAATAACAATAATAACAATAATAAGAAAAACAACAATAATAACTATAATAACAATAATAACAATAATAACAATAATAAAAATAAAAATAATAAGAATAATAAGAATAATAAGAATAATACAAATTATAATAATAATAAGAATAATTAGAATAATATTAATAATAATAATAACAACAATAATAACAATATTAAGAATAATAAAATAAAGAACAATAACAAAAATTAAAACAATTATAAGAATAATAAGTATAATAACATTAATAACAATAACACATTAATAAGAATATTAAGAACAATAGTAATAATAACAATAATAATAATAATAATAATAATAATAATAATAATAATAATAATAATAATAATAAGAATAAGAATAAGAATAATAATAATAAGAAGAATAAGAATAATAATAATAGTAATAGTTATAATATTTTTCTTTTGATAGTGTGAGAATGCCAAACTTCACGCACTAACCCAGGGACCTCGCCAGTCAGAGGAACCTTTTTGGGTCCCCCGTTAAAGTCCCTGGAGTGTCGGGCTCACCGTTGGAATAGGCACTACTGACTAAACTCATATCCATCCTAGTGGCATAATGAAACCATCCCGGCACCGCCATGTGGCATTACTTCGAGATGGCGCCACTGCATCAGGTCCCTTTACGTGACTCTTCCTTCGGCTCTACGGGGCAGGAGCCTGGAGCAACGTTGGCGGCGCGTCTATGGACCGCACATTTCCTTCTCTTTCCTGCGTAAGATGGCCCTGACATACCAGGCCACCTTGTTCCACTCCTCCTGGCCTCGGAGCATTTTCTCGACAACGTTGTCTGGCGAGATTTCTCCGAGGTCTTGTTCCAAGGCGAGACGTTCGGGCACATTTGAAGAACGTGTGGTAGGCGTCGTCGACGGTTGAGTCGTCATAGGAGCAGTTGCCATCTGCAACCTTCCTCATTTTTACGAGTAAGGAGCAGAACAAACCATGCCCTGTCAAGAATTTGGTGAGGTAGAAATCGACCTCCCTCGCCTCCCAGTTTAGCCAGCTGTCTAGCCGAATGATGAATCGGGCCGTCCATCTAAACAGTTATAATATTAATAATAGTAATAATAATATTAATAATAATAGTAACAATAATGGTAATAGTAGTAGTACTAATAATAGTTATAATAATAATAATAATAATAATAATAATAATAATAATCATAATTATAACAATAATAACAATAGTAAGAATAATAACAATAACAAGAATAATAAGAATGATAAGAATAATAGCAATATTAAAAATAATAGTAATAATAACAGTAATAATAATAATAATAATAATAATAATAATAATAAAAATTTCTTCTTTTTACGTAGTAGTTGAAATGTATTTACACCAAAGGACAACTACTTGTTCCTAGAATCGGACTCATTTTTAAACCGACTAAAACACCTCCTACTACTGCTGAGCACTAGCCCGGGACCGTTTACCACATTACTTCGGGCTAGGGTCGTTTTCTTCACCTTTTAGGCTTGCTGCTGTCTGTTCCTAGTTCTTTTTGCTTTTTTACCTAGCAGGTTCTGTATAAGTCTCTTTCTTTCTTTCGAAGGATGTCCTGTACCCAGTAGGCATTTAGGTTCCAGCATTTCTCTTTTCGGAACATGTTCTCCACTATGCCGTCGGGAGTCACTTTTCTGATTTTTATTTCCAACTCTCACTTGCGTTGCGCCCAACGTTCACAGTGGAAGAAGGTATACTCCATGTCGTCTTTTGTTCCTGGCCAGTACAGACACTCTTGTGTTTTTCTCCGGCCCATCTTATATATATAGGCTCGGAATTATTCGTGCCCGCTCAGAAACTGGGTCAGGTAATAATTGGTCTCACCGTGTCGCCTCCCCGTCCACGTCTTCACGTCTGTGATCAATTTCGCGGTCCAGCGAACTCTCGACTCGTGTTCCCAGGACATCTGCCACCGATAGGTCTTTTCTTTCTCCTCATTGCTTGTTACCGCCTTTCCAACCTCAGTTTTCGTGAAGTGCCCCGCTTTATGTTCTTTCGCCAAGAGCGTAATTGGTGTGACTCCAGCGATTACTAGTATGGCTGGTTTGGATACCGTCCTGTACGCAGAGGCTATTCTAAGTGCTGCTCTCCTCTGTACCTGCGCCAGTCATTCCCGGTACGATTCCTTGTTATGTGAGTCCGCCCACACTTCAGCCCCGTAAGAGAGGACTGACTGTATCGCAATCATTAGCAATCGGCGCTTACTGGCTTGGAGCCAGGTGACGATGGCCATGAGCCTACTCAGGGAAGTAACGCCCTTCGCAGTTGTATTCGCAGTTTGCTGGATCTGCGCTCCATAGCTCAGTCTGCGGTCGATCATGATACTTAGATACTTAATTGCAGGCTTGGATTCCAATGCTATGTCTCCAACTTGCAAAGAGAGGTTTATGTTTATTCTCTTCTTTGTCAGGATAACTAGCTCCATTTTTTCGAGAGCTAGCAGCAGGCTGTAGTCTGCCATCCAGCCGTTGACCGTCCGCATGACTTGGTTCAGCTTTAGCAGAGCCAGTTTAACATCTCTTGCCGCGATGAGGGCCGCGATGTCGTCTGCATATCCTACAAGGAGCGTCTCTTCTGGCATTTCAATCCTCAACAAATTGTTGTATGCTACGTTCCAGAGGTCCGGTCCGAGGATTGATCCGTCGGCCGCTCCGATTGTGACCTTCATTCTTCTCTGCCCCTATATGGTCTAATACAGTAGCGTTCGGTCTCTCAGGTAGTCATCAAGCATGCGCAGGAGATACTTCGGCATTTGGAAGGTATGTTCCAGCGCATATATGATGTCACTCCATCTTGCGGAGTTAAAAGCGTTCTTCACGCCAAGCTTCACCAGAAGGACTACTCGACGCGAGTGCCAGTTGTAGTCCTTTCCGCACTGCTTCCGTGATTTCCTGGATTGCTTTGATTACCGATGACCCTGCTCTGAATCCGTACTATTTCAGTGACAGGTCCCCGGCGGCCTCAATCACGGGCCTCAACCTCACCTTTATCAGCTTTTCCAGCAATATGCCTGCCGTGTCGAGCATGCACAACGGCCGATAGGACGATGGCAGCCTTTGGTTTCCTTTGCCCTTACAGATTAGCACGAGGCCCGCTGTTTTCCATCGCGATGAGAAAACTCCAGTTATTAAGCAGGCATTGTACGCCTTTAACAGTAGGTCTGGATTTTGCTGTACTATAATTTTCAGCACTTCGTTAGGTATGCCATTGAAACCTAATGCCTTCTTGTTTCGTAAGGTTCGGGCCGTCCTCTTTGGCTCTTCTGTGCTGAAGAGGGCACAGTCCTCTACTTGGCCAAAGTCTATCTTCGGCCTGGTGAAGTGTGCCGGGAAGAAGATACCCCCGATGTTTTTCATGGTGGTCGTGTCCATGACTTGGGTCGGTCTCAGGGCCCCGAGCTTCTGGGTTACAATTTTGTAGCCCAGTCCCCATGGGTCCATACTAATATCCTCTCCCAACTTCCTTCAGCAATTGACCTTGCTTTTGTTTATGGCCCGGCGCAGTTGCTTTTTCGCGGCCTTGTGTTCCGCAGATTTGGCGTTTGCTTCGCTCCCTTTCCTTGCCCGTCGTGCAGCTCGTCTCAATTTCAGGCACTTTCGGCGCAGCTCCGCGATCTCTGGAGTCCACCAGTATGCAGGTCGCTTGCCGTGGCGAGGTTTCTTGCGCGGTATGGCAGATTCACAAGCCATTACGATGTGGCGGACAGTAGCTCCGACAAGCGTTTCGGTCGCGGCCTCTCCTGTTGCTTCGGGTCCTTCGATAACTTCTATTTCCCGGGATATTGTTTTAATGAAGTTTCCGGAGTCCATCTTGTGAACGTTCCATCTGTGTGGAGTCGCTTTGTCTTCTCTGCCTCTCCGTGATTCTCCGTGTACACTAAAGGTAATGTATTGGTGATCGCTTCCAGTGTAGTCCTCGATCACCTTCCATTCCTCGATCCGCGGTAACAGGCCCTCATTTGCGAGGGAGATGTCCGGAATTATCTCAGTGTACCCGGGGCGCCGAAAGGTTGTAATAGAGTCAACGTTCAAAACATAAAGCCCTGTTCTGGCCGCTATTTTCACCACGTATTTACCCCTCGAGTTTTGGTACGGCATTCCCCACTCGACCGCCTTAGCATTGAAGTCGTCGGCCACCAAGATGTTATCTGTTTTGTTCCAGGCCACTTCCTCCAGCATGTCTATTTTTTATCGGAATTCGTGGATGAGTTCGTTTGGTGTGAAGTAGCAACTAAAATAAGTAACCTCCCCACTTTTAATCCAAACGAAGCCACGGCAGCTTCCATGACTCTCTACTGGTATCTTGTTTGGCTCCAGGATCCAGATGGCCGCTGTGCCGTGAGGATCAGAGAACCCTAAGGGCGATTTCTTATCCCTATATTGTTCATTGATCAACAGTAGATCTGTCCTCTTCTCCTGGGCCAGTTGATACAGTAGCTCGTTGGCAGTCTTGCTCCTGTTCAAGTTTGCTTGTAGTATTCGCATCATCGCAGGAGCTTTTTGGCCTTATTGAGAACTTCCTTGAAGATGCTACAACGTCCCAATCCAAGAGCGTGGTCACGCTCGAGTATTTCTTGTCCTTTATCCGCCTCCGTGCATAACATGCAGTTTTCCGGGGCCAGATACTCTCTCGCTTGATAATTAGCATTATCACATTTGTAGCAGAGCTTGCTTCTGTCCGGGCCTTTGCATTTCCGGACGGTATGCCCATATCCAAGGCATCTGTAGCACCTTGAGATCACCGCCCTCTGCCTTATTCTGCAATTAACCCACCATACCTTTAATATGCCCCGACTTTAAAAGTTGGCTTGTTTCTACGCTCACTTCTACGATGGCCATTTTGAACCCTCTCCAGTTTGTCTTCGTGGTCTAGATCTTCATTTTTTTTCGGAGTCCACCTGTATGTCCCTCCTCACTTCTTCCACTTCTTGGGCAGTGGTTAAGCTATCGAGGTCTCTAATCTTTATCGTCACCCCAAGTTCCAAATGGCGGACCGTCGCCTTGTCCCCTAGGATGTTTCTAAGCGTGTCTCCGAAGGCGGCTTTGTTTTAAGTGCCACTGTCCAATTCCAGGAGAACATCCCCTGCTCTTGTTTGATTGATCTCACCTCTGTCTCGAGTCCTCCGGTTTAGTTCTGCTACGGATTTCCTCGAGCATGTCCGCATAGGTTCTTCCTCCATTCGGCTTGATCAGGAGGGCCTCCAGGCGAGGCTTTGAATGCCTTTATCTATTCTTCTTTTCGTTTGGCCTTTTTTGGCCTTTCTCACATTCGTCGGATACCTAGGCGGGTGTCTTCGCTGATTTCTTCTTTTATATCCATCCTCTTTTGGCTACCTCCGTCCAGGTAGGGGTGGGAGGCGCCTCCTCCTTCTTCTTTTTTCCGCCATTTTCCTCTACCGGACTCGACACTACTCGTTTTTTATTGGCCTCCTCTATTGTTTCACTCTGAGATGCCATACCACGTGCTTTATCACACGCCATTCGTATGTGTTTAGTCCTTCCGGAAAGCTCTGTGGCCTTCTACGAGGCTCGCAAGTGAACAGCGACATCCAGGGCTTCTTCTAAGAGTACAATGCCTTTCATGACATCTACTAATTCCTCCTTTTCTTTTTTCCTCGTACTCGCGATATGGTCATCGATGGAGAAACTCTGCAACATGATTTTCCCGAAGTCCTCCATTTTTGATCTAGTCACTTTTTCTTCTTTTTCCTCCTCCCTACCTCTTTTTTCTTTCTGAGATATTTCTTTGTTCAGCGTTTGATTTGTTGCTGCTTATAGCTTCTAATCCAATGCCGGCCAAGACAACCACCAGCATAGGACTGCAGTAGTAAGATGACAACGGCTGCGGGACTGCTTGCGCACCCTGTCCAGCCGCCGCTACTGGGGGTTTCCTCCTCCTGCAGCGTAACTCTTTTTCTTCCTCAATGCTACCCATAAATGGTTTCTTATTCTAGGTGTCTGTACCATAGCTATTTTTGGTCCACCCTGGAAATCCCCGCTACCCTGCATATCTGCAAGGTGTCCCCCTATCCGCCACCTGGGGAGGTGTTCGATAGAGGAATAGCAACCCCATACGGGAATAATTATAATAATAATAATAATAATAATAATAATAATAATAATAATAATAATTGATGAAAACGTTGATTACAATAAAGATTATGTTGTACATATTAACAATATTAAATAAAATATTTATAATAATCATAATAATTAAAAGAATAATAAAAGTAAGTATTATAATAATTCTTATAGTATCTGTAGTAGTCCTAACAATAATAATAATTAAAATAAGAATAATTGCAATGGTAACAGTAATAATGGTAATAATATTAATAAAAATAAAAGAACTAACAGTATTATTTATAATGGTTATAATAAAAATAGTGATGATAATAATGGAAATAATGATGATGCTAATGATAATGATAATAATGATAATATTTATGATAATAGTTATTATAATAATAATAACTTCGATCATAAAGATTAATCTTATAATAGTAATATTAATGCTAATGATGATAATAATAATATTAATATTAATATGAATAATAGTGATGATAATAATAATGATAAAATAAATAATCATAATAACCATAATAATAAAAATAATCATATCAATAATAATTGTATTATAATAGCAGTAATAATAGTAATAATAAAAGCAATAATAATATTATAATTATAGTAGTATTAACAGTAAAAATATTAATTATTATTATTAATATAGTAATAGTACTTATATGAATAAAAATAAAAAAGATGAAAATAATTATAATTATAATAATAATAACATTATTATTATTAATAGCAGTGGGAATAATAATTTTAAATTAATAATAATATTAATAATATTAATAATGAGAAAAATGATCGCACGTTACTCTAATATAGCACCAGCTCTCTGCCCTATTGTATCATTTCAAGTACAACAAATATTTATTACTCTTTTTACATTGTGTCGATAAGATTCGTTTTTGGAAGAATCGGATGAGATTTCACTTTTAGGGTATCGACGATAGCCATATACATGAAAATAGCCGTAAATGTTTACGAAATGATATCAAAATCCTTAAATCCGTTTCAACATAGTCTTGTTACTTATATAATACAGTCTGCTGAATCATGTGGTAACATTTTCTGAATTGTGGAACCACTTCTTTCAGTGTTACATCGTTTTGCACCCATCTGTGCCGAGAATCGCTCATTTTTCTGACATTACATTTTAATTCATCTTTATTGTCGTTTTACCCTCTTTATTCTACGTCGATAGAATCCGTTTTGAAAGGAATCGGATGAGATTTTAATTTTTCAAGTTTCTATGAATACTATTTAGTGTCGAAGAGAGGTAAAAGTAACGAAAAATTAAAAAAAAATCGAATCCTTTTGAAACAAGACTTGATTCTTATGTAACGCAGGCTGCTGAATCGCTTGTAACATTTTCCGAAATGTAGCACAAACTTTTTCCGAGTTATTTCATTTTCTACCTATCTGTATAGAGAATCGAACGTTTCTCAAATATTAAACGCCACTTCTCCGTTGCTGTTCGAATTGTATCTTCGCAAGCATGTTTTATTCTTGTTACTCTATTTATTCTGCGTCAATAGAATCTATTTTGAAAAGAATCGTACGGAATTTGAACTTTCCATGTTTCGATGAATGCCGTTACGGGTGAAGGGGTATAAAGCAATACGAAACAATTTCAAAAAAATCGAATCCTTTTAAAACGAGACTAAATTCTTATATGACGCAGTCTGCTAAATAATTTGGTAACATTTTCTAAAATGTAGCACCATTTCTTTCAGAGTTATTACCTATCTGTGTCGAGAATCGCAAGTATCTCTGATATTATACGCTAATTCACCGTTTATGCTCGTATAGTATCCTCGAATGCACTTTTCTTCTTGTTACTATCTCTATTTTGCATAGATAAAATACGTTTTCAATGGAATCGAACGAGATTTCTACTTTTCATTTTCCGATGATGGCCTTATACGTGTGAACAGACGTAAAACGAAATGAAATAAATACAAAAAGCACGGATCCATTTAAAACGAACCTTGATTCTCATGTAAACCAGTCTACTGAACCCTCTCATGCACTTTATTTTCTTATTGCTCTATTTACTATGCATCCATTTAATCCACTTTCAAACATAATGGGCGTATACGGAAGAAATTTCTACTTTTCATTTTACGACAATGGCCGTACACATGCAATGAAGCGTAATACGTAACAAAATAATATTAGAAATCTTGAATCCGATTAAAACGAATCTTGATTCTTATATTAAGCTGTCTGCTAAACCATTAAGTAATATTTTCTGAATAGTTGCACAGCTTCTGTAGGATTTATATCGTTATATACCTATCTGTGTATAGATTCGAAAATTTCTCTTATATTAAGCGCTAATTCTCCGACTCTGTAATAAAGTACATGCAAGGATACAATACGTACAGCATTGGAGAATTCCTATTTAATTTCAGAGAAACGTATGATTCTCGACACAGATTAGTAAAAAACATATTCGATGTTTTTGATATCTTTTCGTTATGTTTTATGCCTCTTCGGCCTTGTACTGCTATCGTCAGAATATGAAAATTTTAAATCTCGTCCGATTCCTTTGAAAACGCATTCTAACGACGCAGAATAAAGAGAGTAACAAGAACATAACGTGGTTGGGAGGACAAAATACGAAGAGGAACATAAAATTAGCATAAATTAACGGAGGAACCTACGATTATCGACAAAGATAGGTAAAAAAAAATAAATACTATAGAAGTTGTACCACAAATCAGGAAATGTAACAAAACGATTTAGCAGACTATGTCACATAAGAATCAAATCTCATTTTAAACGGATTAGTTGTTTTACACCCCTTAATTCGTCAATTCGTCGAAACATGAAAATTTAAAATCTCATCCGATACCTTTGGAAATGGATTCTATCGACGCAAAATAAAGAAGGTAAAAAAAATAAATTTAATACGAGGATACATTAACAATAACGATGAATTGACGTGTAATATCAGAGAAACGAGCAATTCTCAGTACAGATACATAAAAGTATTATGAAAGAAGTGGCGCCACAGTTAAGAAAATGTTATAAAATGATTCAACAGACTACATTACATAAGTAACAACCCTTTATTGAAATGGATTTAAGGTTTTTGATATCATTCATTATATTCTCGTGTATGCGTCTATGATAGATATCATAAAACATAAAAGTAAAATCTCGTCCGATTCTTCCTAAAACGGATCATGTCGACGTAATATAAAAAGAATAACAAATATATGACGCACTTGAGATGATATAATACGATTTACTACAGAGTATTGACGCAATACTAGAGTAAAGTGCGATCATTTTTCCGTTATTATTATTATCAATTTAATATTACTATTTCTACTATTAATATTAATAATATTGCTGTTATTATTATTATAACCATTATTTTTATTTTCACTATTTTATTTCTATTTATTCTAGTATTATTACTATATCAATTATTATTATTATTTTTTTCTATTATCATCATTATTATAATTATTATTTTCATTATTAACTATATTATTATTAATATCATTATTATGACTATTATAATATATTTATTATTTTTGCCATTATTACAATAATTATAATACGAATATCATTTTTATTATAACTATTATTACTATTATTATAATCAAAATTATAATGAATATTACTAATATTACCATAATTATTATTATTGTAATAATCATCTATATTATTATTATTATCATTATTATAATTAATATTATCATTATTTTCTCATTATTATAATTATTATAATTATTAGTATTATTATTAGTACTATTATTATTATTATTATTATTATTATTATTATTATTATCATAATTAATATTACAATTAATATTATAATTATTATTACTATTACGAATATTATAAATATAATTACAATTATTTTCATTATTGCTATCAATATTAGTTTTATTATTATCATTAATATCATTATTATTAACATTATTACTATTAATATTATTAATGATAATAATAATGATCAAAATTATCACAATAATCTTGATACTACTTACAATAATGATGATAATAAAGAATATAATAATAAAGATAATTACAATAATGATTATAATATTAGAAATGAAGATACCAATTATTGTATAAATGATAACAATTATGGCCACAATTATGGAAATAATATTCATATTAATGATAATAATGATGATTATAATATCAATAATGATGATAATACGTACTACAAAGATGATCATAATGAACATAATAATAATAATAATAATAATGATAATAATAATCATAAAAGAGATAATAATGATGACAATACCGAAATAATAATGAAAATAATGTTCATAGAGAAAATAATAATGATGATAATAATGATAATAAAAATGATTATTATAACCATTATAATGATTATAATAAATAGTATTATGAATATCATGATGATAATAAAAATAATTACTATAATAATGATAGTAATATTTTTGATATTCAATAAAAATAGTAACAGTATTCATGATAACAATAATGAAAATAATCGCAATATTGATGATAATGTTGAAATTAATAATGATAATATTGAAAATAATGTTAATAATTATGATAATATTAATGACAATAATAATAATAATGAAAATAATAATAATGATCACAATAATTACAATAGTGATAATAATGATTATAGTTATGATAATATGTCGATAATAAATATTATAATAATGACCAAAATGATGTAAGTAATGATAATATGTCTATTACAATGTTAAAAATGATAATAATGATGATAATAATTGTTATAATAATGATAATAATAACAATAATAACAATAATGATAAACCTAATGACTATAAATATGTTAAAATTGACAATAATAATGATAATAATGATGAAAATGATAATAATAATAATTATAATGATGGTCATAATGATCATAATAATAGTTATAATGATGTGATTAATTATAATTATGATGACAACAACCATAATAATGATGATAACAATGATAATAAAGATGATAATAACGATAATAATGATGCTAATAAACATAATATTGATAATAGTAATTACAATAATGAAAATAATAATGGCAATAAATATGATATTAATAATGATAAATATAAATGTAATATTGATGATAACAATGACAATAACGATGATAATAATAATATTAATGATAATAATACAGATAATTATATTAATAAGAATAGTAATATTAATGACATTTAATGGTAATAATGACAATATTCATGATAATAATAATGATAATAAAGACAATAATGATGATATTATTGACAATAATGATGTTCTAAAGAAACTAAAGATGACAATTATGGAATCATTCATAATAATCATAATTATGATAATGACAATAATAGTGATAATAAGGACAATAATGATGTTTATAATTAAAATAATGATGATAATTATGGCAACAACATTCATGATAATAATAACAGTAATGGTGATGATAATGATCATTATAATGATAATAAAGATGATAATAAGGAAAACAATGAGAATAATGATAATATTTTTGAGTACAGTAATAATGAAAGTGATCATAATAACGATAATAATGTCGCTACTAATGATGATGATGATGATAATATTAAAAATAATTATAACATTAATAACAATAGTGATGATGATATCGACAGTAATAATATAATAATAGGATAATAATGACAATAATCATGATAGTAATGACAGTATTCATGATAAAAATATTAGTAATAATGAAAATAATAATGATTGTATTGAGAATAATGATATTAATAACGGTAATAGTGATGATAGTAATGACAATAATGATAGTGCTAATGACAATAATGACGATAATAATGACTTTAATGATGATAATAATGATCATAATAAAGATAATAATGATGTAATTAATAATATTAATGACAATAATGATAATAATAACAACAATATTAATGATAATAATATTGTTACTAATGAAAACAATGATAATAGTGTTTACAATAACGATGATAATAATGACATTATTTAAAATAATAATGATAGTTATGAAAAGAGTAATAATAATAATAATAATAATAATAATAATAATAATAATAATTATAATAATAATAATAATAATAATAATAATAATAATAATAATAATAATAATAATAATAATAATGATAATTGTAATGATAATAACGATAATAATAATGATAATAAGGATAATTGTAATGATATTAGTGATTATAATAATAATAATAAGACTCATAATAATCCTAATATTGATGATAGGGGAAAAATGATGATGATCAACAGGAAAATAATGACAACTATAATGATAATAATGATAATAATGATAATAATGATGATAATAATGATAATAATGATGATAATAATGACAATACTAATGATAATAATTAAAATATTGTTCGTAATAATGACAATATTGGTATAGTAAAACAGAAAATTAGAGTACAATAATAGAAAAACATGCGATTCTCGAAATAGCTAGGTAAGAAACTAAATAACTCAGAAAGAAGTTGAGCCGTAGATCAAAAAAAGTTACCAGAAAATTCAGTAGATTGCGTTACATAATAATCAAGTCTCGTTTTAAACGGATTCCAGGTTTTTTGATATAATTTCATTACGATTTACGCATTTTCGTACATCTACAGCAATCGTCGTAAAATGAAAAGTAGAAATCTCGTCCGATTCGTTTGAAAATGGATTATATGGATGCATAGTAAATAAAATAACAAGAAAATAAAGTGCATACTAGGATACAATGCGAACAGCAACGAAGAATGTACATATAATATCAGAGAAACTTACGATTCTCGTCACAAATACATAAAAAATTATATAAATATTATAGAAGATCTGTTACATTTCAGAAAATGTTACCAAACTATTCAGCAGATTGCATTACAAAAGAATAAAGTTTCGTTCTGCACAGATTCGAAGCTTCTGATATCATTTCGTTACGTTTTATCATCATCTTTGAAAAATGAAAAATAGATATCTCGTTCAATTCCTTTTAAAACGGATTCTATAGACGCAGGTTAAAGAGATTAACTAAAAAAAAACTACATGAGAGGGAACAATACAAACAACTACTGAGATTCTGCATGTAATATGAGGGAAACGTGTAATTCTCGACACAAATAGAAAAAAAACGACACAAATCCTATAGAAGATATGTCGCTGTTTAGAAAATGTTAAATTATTCAGCAGATTGTTTTACGTGAGAATCAAGGCTCGTTTTAAACGGATCAGAGTTTTTAGATTTATTTTGTTTCGTTTTAATCTTCTTCGTTTATATGCGGCTATCATCGGAAAGTAAAAATTTAAAATCTTGTTCCATTCATTTGAAAACATATTTTATCTACGCAAAATTAAGATAATATCAAGATAGAAAGTGCAAGCAAGGATACAATACGAATTTCAACAGAAAATGAGCAATAGCAGGGAAACGTGAGATTGTGGACATAGGACGGTAGAAAACGTAATAATTCGAAAAGAAATTGTGCCACCGTTCAGAAAACATTAAGGTCATCAGTCTGCATTACATAAGAATCAAATCTCAGTTTAAATGGATTCGTGGACTTATCGTGATCTTAATTCGACAAACTTTCTAGCTAGCCACCACTTCCGGTACAGGACCTGAAAAAATCCCAGTATTCGGAGGACAAATCGGGAGGACGATTTCGCCATGCACCTTACGGCACATGCCCACGGGGAACCATGTGGAGGTACGCCCCATCGCTCGGCCTAGCGATGACCCGGCTGTAGTGTGTCAGCATAATAGAAAAACGCATCTAAGTATAGAATGACACATTTCTCCGACATTACGTAAATTCTTCGTTGCACTTCGAATAGTGCCCTCGCTTGCATATTATATTCTTAACACATTAATTAAGCCACATAAATAAAAAAAATTAGTTTTCGGAATAATCGGGCGAGAGTTCATCTTTTCGTATATGCCGACAACCGCATATGCGATAATCTGTCTAAAATGTAATAAAAGATTATCAGAAACTTCGAATTCGTTTCAAATAACACTTGTTCCTTATGTAATTCTGTCTTGTCGTTTGGAAGCATTTTTCTAAACTGTATAACAACTTCTGTCGTTCTTCCATTTTTATCTCTATAATAGAACTAGAAATATCACTTTACACAGCTAGAATAGCACTTTTCTCCAATCTTACACAAATTCTCCATTGCAGCCGGAACAGTTTTCTCGCATTCACGTTATATTCTTGTTTCTCTAGCTATACCGCGTCAAAAGAAACCGAATTCGAAGAAATCACACAAGATGTCAACTTTCGAATAGTATCCTCGGATGGACATTATATTCTTACTACCCTCCCTAAGTTACGTCGATAGAAACAGGATTCGAAAAAATTGGAAAATATGTCAACTTTTCGTCTTATGTCGACTACTGTTTACGTTAGAAAAGGCATAATACATAACGAAAGTTTATCAATAACTTTGATTCTGTTTAAAACATTTCTTGATTCTCATGTAATTATGTCTACTGAATCTATTGGTAACATTTTCATAACTGTGTTACAACTTCTATAGGTCTTATTTCCATTCTTACCCAAGTATCGAATGGCACATTTCTCCGACATTACGCAAATACTTCCTTGCAGTTCATATAGTATCTTTCTCATATGTAATTCTGTCTGCCGAATAAATTGGTCACATTTTCATAACTCTGTCACAACTTCTTTCGGAATCATTTCCATTCTTATCTAGTTAAGTACAGAATGGTACGTTTCTTCAACATTACACAAATTCTTTGTTGCAGTTCGCATAGTATCCTCGCATGTACTTTATACTATTGTTACTCTCGCTGAGCATGTACGTCATATTATTTTTACTCTCGATAGAAATAGAATTCGAAGAAATCGGACGGCTTGTCAACTTTTCGTTTCTTACCAACTGTTCCTTACGCGAGAATAGGCTTATAACGTAACGAAACCATATCGAAACCGCATAACCGTTTTAAACAGACTAATCTCTTATTTAATTTAATCTGCCAAATTCTTATATATCTAAATACAGAATGGCACGTCTCTTCGATATTATGCAAATTCTTCGTTGCAGTTCAAATAGTAACATTGATTGCATGTTATATATTCTCGTTAAACCGTGTTGATATGAACAGATTTCAGAATAATAGGAAGGGAATACAATTTTTCGTATTTACCGATAAGTGCATACGAGTTTATCGGCCTAAAATGTAAAGAAAAAATATCAAATACCTCAAATCCGCTTTAAATAACACTTGTTTGTTATGTAATTAAGTCTTCCGAATCGATTGGTAACATTTTCAGAATTGTGTCACAATCTATCAGTTATTTCCATTCTTTCTCATCTAAATATAGAATGACACGTATCTCCGACATTACGTAAATTCTCCGTTGCGTTTCGAATAGTATATTCGCATGTTCGATATATGTTTGTTATTCTCCCTAAGCCACGGGTTCGGAGAAATCGAACGAGATGTCAACTTTTCAGGTTTTGCTAACGGCCACTTAGACGAGAATCGGTTAAACGTAACGAAATAATATCAAAAACCTCGAATTCGTTTTAAACAAGACTTAATACTTGTCTGATTCAGTCTTCGAATCAATTGGTGTCATTTTCATAACTATGACACAACTTCTGTATGAGTTATTTACATTCTTACTTATCTAAGTATGGAATTATGTGTTTCCCAATAATATGCAAATTCCTTGTTGCGGTTCGAATAGTATCCTCGCATGTACGCTATTTTCTTTGTACTCTCGTTAAGCTGCGTTGAAAGATACAGATATCAGAGAACACGAAAATTTCAAATCTCGTCCGATACCTCCAAAACGTCTTTCTATCGATAAAGCTTAACAAGAGTAACATTAATATAACATGCTTGCGAAGATACTATTCGAAATGCAAAGGAAAATTTTCGTAATGTCAGAAAAATGTGCGATTGCGGTATTAGATGGATATGAATGGATATAACTCCTTCGAAAATAATAACACAATTATGAAAATAGGAAAATTAGTATAATCGAAACCACATGTGCGATTCTTAACGCAGATAGGTAAGAATAAAAATAACTGAGACAGAATATGTGGTTCTGTTCTGGAAATGTTACCAAACGACTCGACATGACGAATTACAAAAGAAACAAATTAAAATCCCATCCGATTTCTCCGAAATTTGAATCTCTCGACACAGCTGAACAATAGCAACAAGAATTTAACGTACAGATACTATTTCAATTAAAAAGGAAAATAGACGCAATGTCTAAGAAACATGGAATTCTAGACACAAATAACTAAGAATCGAAATAACTCCGACGGAATATGTGCTACTTTTCTAAATATATCACCAATCTACAAACTGCAAACTGAATTACATAAAAAAAAAGAAGTTTTCGTTGAAACGTATTCGAGATTTTGTTACATCCTATCGCCAGGTTAGACGCCTATTCTCGCATAAGCAGCTGTCGGCAAAACACGAAAAGTTGAAGTCTCTTCTGAATCCTCAGAAACCAGTTTCTATCGCCGCATCCTAACGAAAGTAACAAAAATACTACGTCCTTGCAAATATATTATTCGAACTGCCAAATAGAATTTGCGTAACGTCGCAGAAACGTGCTATTCTGGACTTTGATGGTTAAAAATGCAAATAATCACGACAAAAGATATGACACAGTTATGGAAATATTACCAATCGATTTGACAGACTGAATTACATAAAAGACAAGATATTTTAAAAATATATGTTACGTTTTTGATATCCATTTGTTACGTTATACGCCAAATCTCGCTTAAGCAGCAATTGACAATACAGAAAATTTGAAATCTCGTACAATTCCTCCGAAACCTAAATCTCTCGACGCGGCTACAACATGAATATAATGTGATAGTGAAAATATTATTCGAATTACAATGGAGATTTGGCACAATATCGGAGAAACGTGCAAATCTTGATGTGCCATATTTCTAAAAATGTCATCAATTCATTCAGCAAATTATACAAGAAAGATGGAGTCATGGTTGTAGCATATGCGAGGGTTTTAATATTCTTTCGTTTGGTTTGACGCCTATTCTTGCGAAAGAGGTCTTCGACAAACGAAAAATTGAAATCTCATCCAATTCCCCTTAAATCTAAATCTCTCAACGCGGCTGGACGAAAATAACAAAAATATCACGTTATTGCGAAAATACTATTCGAACTGCAATGGAGAATTAGATCAATGTCAAAGAAACGTGCAATTCTTGACGCGGATAAATAAGAAACGAAATAATTCTAACAGAAAATGTGATAAATTTTTTTAAATATCACCGATTGATTGAGAAAGTGAATTAAATTAGAAAGCAGTCGCCTTGGTTAAAACGTATTCGTGGTTTTTGGTATCCATTTGTTAGATTTTACGCACATTCTTAAGTGAGCGGCAGTCGGCAAAACATGAAAATTTGAAATCTCGTCTGAATCGTCAAAAAACTGAATCGCTCGACGCGGCTTATCGAGAATAAAAAGAATATAACGGCCTTGCGAAAATACTATTCGAAATGTAACTAAAAATTGGCATAAGGTCAAAGTAACGTGCTATACTGAACGTACATATTACACGCATATTACACATAACATTCTGCTAAGTCTATAAATTGACTTAGTTTAGAATCCAAATTCTGTTAAATAGAATAGCCTTATTTTTTTCTATTCGATTATAAGTCAGTATAAAATATTGTGCGCGCTATACGGAAATAACATCGGTCTTATAATTTATAATCACAGTAATTAAATCGTAGCATCATTAATTTAACGAAATTAATCGTTTAGTGATTTATTTCGAAATTTATCTGTTAATTAGTAAAAGTGTTAATTGTATCATCTTTTGGTTTATTCAATTATACGTTGTCTTTGTTACTTTCGTATCATGATTCAACGAACACTATATCTTCTGAAATATTTCCATCCGAATATTCCTTCAATAAATTTAATCCAGCAATTGTCGATCTTTAGAGGAGGAAAAGCTTCCACGTGAGAACTTCTGAGAGCTGATAGTTCGTGCATCCAAGCATCAATTTCTATTATACTAATATATAAGTTGTGCGTAAAGTAGAGTTATATATACAGTTTATAATATTTATAAGAAAAAAAATATATTACGCGCAACGAATGATTTTATGTTTTAATATTTATAAATGAATATAATATGTATGTGATAAAGTGAATCTCCAAAATAACTTAACTTAACGATTAACTATAAAATAGAATGATTGAATATAATGATTGATTATAGAATAGAATAAGCGTTTAATAAAATAATTAGTTGTTTAATAAAAGACTTCATATATGACGAGCACAAGGTGGATGTATGCAATGATGTTAGTTAATAATTAATATTTCTATTAATGAGCTCAAAACAAATGTATTCTGTATATGATTTTAGTTAATGGATGATTCCCTATAAAGTGGGCACGAAGATAACAATTATGCTTTATTAAGTATTTAAATGTGAGAGTGGCGCTGGTCATAACAATATAACTTGCTTGATAGGATACTATTCGAGCTGCTACGGAAAATTGACGTAATTCTGGATTCAGATAGATAAGAATTGAAATAACTCCTGCAGAAACTGTGTCACAATTCTGGAAATGTTACCAATGTATAAGGTGGAATCAACTACATAGAAAGCAAGTCTTATTTGAAACGGATACGAGATTTTTTATATTCTTTCGTTATGTTTTACGTCGCTTCTCTTGTACCGGTCGTCGATAATACACGAAAAGTTGAAATCTCGTCCGATTACTCCGAAAACAGATTCTGTCCACGTGCCTTAACAAGAATAACAATAACATAACATGTTTGCTAGAATAATATTCGAACTGCAACGAAGAATTGAGGTAATGTTGGTAAAACGTACGATTCAGGACTCAGATGTGTAAGAATCGAAATAACTCGGAAAGAAAGTATACCACAGCTCTGCAAACAGTACCGATAGAGTACCGATAAAGGACTCAACTTACACAAATCTTGGTTGAACCGGATTCAATGTTTTTGATATCCTTTCATTACGTTTTATGTCAAGTTTCAGTTGCATAAACCGGCCGTCGTCAAAATATGAAAAGTTGAAATCTTGTTCTATTCCCTCAAAACTTGCTCCTATTTACACTGCATAACGAGAATAACATGTATATATAATATGTATCATGAATATACGAGCTTGCAGGGATGTTATTCAAAATGCAAATTCAAGACTCAAATAAATAAGAATTGAAATAAATCAGGCAGAAGTTGTACCACAGTTCTGAAAAAATTACCAATTGATAGGGCGAACTTATACACAAAAAGTAAATATTGTTTAAAACGGATACGAGGTTTTTGATACCCTTTCGTTACAATTTACCTCAATTCTCTAGTAACCGGCCATCTTCAAAATATAAAAAGTTGAAATCTCATTGGATTCCTCCGTAAACGGATTCTATCAACACGGTTTACCGAGAGTAACAAGAATATAACATGTTTGCGGAGATACTATTAGAACTGCAACGGAGAATTGACGTAATGACTGTGAAACGAGCGATTCGGAACTCAGATGGGTAAGTATCGAAATAACTCCTACAAACTAATTGCCACAGTTCCCGTTACACGAAAATCGACGTATAACATAACAAAAAGATATCAAATACATCGAATCCGTTTAAAGCAAGAGTTATTTCTGATATAATTGGATCCGTTTTATCAATTGGTAATATTTCCAGAACAAAGCCACAACTTCAATCAGACTCTTAATTCCTTCAAACAGACACTTAAATTCCTCCCTATCCATTCCCTTTCCTAATTCATTAATAACTTCGTGGATAGTTCGAGAGAAATCTACAGACGATCGGAGATATCTACCACAATCTAAAACGCAACAACACAACTACCTACCTGAGAGTATCAATAATTGTATCTTTTTTCAACAACTGTATCTTATTTCATACTGTGCTATATGAATAACTTCAGTTCGCGCAATATTTATTACTGCGCATCTACCTCACGAACTTCACGGAATTCTTTAAAAGAACCTACGCATTAATTTGCGAGAACGTGGTGAAGAATATTTTGCTGCCGGCTTTCAATAGTACTCTAGCTTAGTGCCGTCATCCTTATTCATCGCGGCTAGTGGGTCTATAACTCTGATGATCAAAAAGAGACGAGGAAAATCCTCCGTGCAAATCGACTATCATAGCTAGTCCGGTATGAGACGTGTATCTACAAACACTCTAATAGTTGCACCCACACGACACAACATACATTTTATTCATGTTTCTCTTAAAGTCATATCGATTGGATCCTTTTTTTTTCTATGATGCAGTTCGAATAGTATTCGCAAACATTTATTATTCCAGTTACTCTCGTAAAGCCACATCAATTGAATAGTTTTTCGGAAGAATCCGACAAGATTTTAACTTTACATGTTTTGATTATTGCCAATTACGTAAGTATCGACGTAATACTTGACGATAGGACATCAAAAATCTTGAATCCGTTTCAACCAAGACTTATTTCTTATGTAATTGAGTCCAATCTATCGACTGATAATATTTCCAAAACAATAATATTTTCCAAAGCAGCATAACTTCTATCGGAGTTATTTCGATTTTTATCTGTTGAATCCAAAATCGCACGTGACTACAAAACAAAGTGAATTTTTCGTTGCGATTCAAATAATATCTTCCCAATAACGTTATATTCTTGTTACTCCTGTTAAACCACGTCGATAGAATCATTTCGAAAGAATCGAACGAGATTTCAAATTGTCACATTTTAGAATCGATCACGCACGCGAAAATCGACGTAAAGCATGACGAAAATATCTATAAAACCTTAAATCCATTTCAACCAAGACCTGTTTTTTCTTTAATTCAGTCCGCCGAAACGATAAGTAACAACGCCAGAACTGTGGCACAACTTCTGTCGGAGTTATTTTGATCCTTAACTGCTGAATCAAAAATTGTACGTAACTGCGAAACAACGCCAATTCTTCCTTGCTATTCAAATAATATTTTCATAAAAATCCGATTTCGATAGAATCAGTGGATATTTCAAATTTTCACGTTTTTGCGGACAATTACGTATGCGAAAATCGTCGTAAAATGAAACGAATAGATCTCAAAAACACTGAATAAGGTTCAATAGCCATAGAATTAATAATTTTTTCGATAAAATTCAAAAAAATCGATTACTGAAAATATCAAAACGCTTTTCTTCTTCTTGTTTTTTGTTTATTCACAGATTACTTCAAAAACGAAGTAAAAATTAATATCTAACGTGCACGAAAACTGTAATCTCTGTCAAACAAACGAACCATCGATTAAGAAAATATTAAAATTGTATCCATCGTATCATCGTATCCATCGTATATCGAAAACAATAATAGTTTAAAAAAGAAAATGAAAAGAGAAAATTAAATCTAACCATTGAAGTAAATAAGTATAGTCGCCGATAACAATCCTCAAATGAAGGTCGAAACACAATTCCCCTACTTTTCTTTCTTTTTTTTTTTTTATCGAAACAAAATATGAAAAATTCATAGTTCTAATTTCTGAAAATATAACCTTTAGAAAGGATGAGAATAATAATAATAATGATGATAATAATAAAGAGTTATGACTCGTGACAAGAATTAAACTTTTTGTTATAATAGTTAGCATCCATGCACTCGTATACACAGGTATGTGCATACAAGCGCCAATTATAATCGGCTAAAAGATTCTACTGTATTTGAGTAGAAAGTATAGAAAGTGTAGAAAGTATATCTTGATTCTATTGACCCGTATTAGATTAAGCCTACTATAAGTATATTTGGAACGTACTTAATATATTTTGAAGTTTCATCTGCTTTTTCTATTCGACAGTGGAGTATTTGTATGATACAAAAGTATTATAATATAAAATCTTTCTTGAACCGTCACAAGAAATTGGAAAAAAACGATTATTAGTATAATTTTACAATTTAGAGGTTAATTTTTTAAAAGGTTAGGAATATTTATTTAAAAATATTGTTGGATGCTTTGTTTAAAGTTTGATAAAATGTATTTCTACTCTTGTCAGAATGATACAGCAAAGTTGTAAAAGAATTATAGTTTAAAACATATGAATTGATTAAAAAAATGATTCAGACAATGAAAATGAAAATAATTTTACTTTACATAAAAAAAGAAAAAATATATGTAGTACTATAGAATTAGAAGCAGAGATGATTGAAGAAGACAATACAGCTACTGCGATATATGGACGTCAAAAACTTCCTAAAATATATAAATTTATGTCAAAAGATTCAAGAATTAAAGAAATATTAAATCTATAAAAAAATAGATCAGCAAAAATCATAGATTACTTTCAGCTCTTCGTCTCTGAAGAATTCATAGAATTCATTGAATGAAACAAATCAGTATTGGTCTAAAAAAATAACAATAATATAAAGAATCCAGAAGGAACAGTACTAACTAAATTGTATTGTTTTTTGCTGTGTCATTTCTAATGACACGCAACAAAAAGTTATTATTAGTAAATTATTGGAATAAAGACAAACTTCTGCGTAATGATATTTTTAGAGAAATAATGATAAGAGATTGCTATTTTAAATTGTTAGGAATACTACATTTCACCCATGATCTCGGATCTACTAATGATCGTTTATACAAAATGCGTCATTAATATGTTACGAAAAATATTTAGTCAACCATTTCAACTTTACCAACAGGTATGTATTAACGAATTTATTTTTATATAAAGGGCGACTATCCTTCAAACAGTACATTCCTTCAAAAAGAAGTAGATTTGGCATAAAATCCTTTATTTTCAGTGATTGTCAGACAGGATTTATGCAAGATATAATTGTTTATGCTGGATCATCTACCATGATGGATAAAGAAAATAAGACTATTAAAAAATCAGGAGCAATAGTTAAATCATTTATGAAGCTCTATCTAGGAAAAGGCCTTACCTTTTATGTAGATAACTGCTATTCGAGTCCAGCTTTATTTAATCTAATAATTACAAATGCACGCAAGACCGTAAGAAAAAGGCGGAAGAAATGCCAAAGATTGACGATCGATTAAGAAAAGGAGTTCTCGTTCATTCAATAATTTATCAGTCATAAAGCGAGTTGATAAAAAAGAAATATACATGTTTTCTACCATGCATACGGCAGAAGTTGTAACGATATTCAGGCATGGAGGAAAAAAGTTATCCAAAAACCTATATGCGTATTAGATAATAATTCAGTGGATACAGTAGATAAAGCCGATATGGTTATAAACACTGAAAACTCAACACACAAATCATTGAAATGGTACCGCAAATTTCCTTTTCACTTGCTAAACATATGCGCGTGGAATGCTTATTATCTTTATAAACATAAAATGAAAGAATTCATATCCACGGTCAAATTTAAATTGCAATTAATCAGAGAAATACAGGAAAACTATCATCAAAGTACAAATCATCATCATCGAACAGGTAATAATTATTCATTGCGACTAACATAAAAACATTTTCCTACAGTTTTTGTACCGATAGGAAAAAACCCAAATAGAAGGTGCGTCGTTTTTAGTGCAAACGACGATAAACGCGAATCTAGCTATAAATATAAAAATTGTAATGTAGGTTTGTGTATCGATCCTGCAACTGCTGCTGCTGCTGTTACTATTAGTACTAGAACTGAAACGATTTTTCACGAGGTTAATCGTAAATGTTGGAAAAAAGTTTTGCAAAAGTAATAAATGCTACATTTAATTTATTTTTATTAATGGAATAAATATTAATGTATTATAAATATAAAAATGAATATATAGGTATGTAAGTATGTATTTAGGTATGTATGTATAATACAAATTATATTTTATATTCATATCTTCTTTCTTTAAATGATTCATTCTTTACTTCGTCGAATTGTTATTTGGAACGATTTATATTTAGACTTATACAGTAAAGTAATAAATTAATTATCATCAATGTTTTATTTAACCAAAATAACTATTCTCGTACTGTTTTATCTATAAAAAATTGAAATATATATACACACACAGGACATATAAAAATTAAAATATGGTTAAATATTAAAACTTTTCAAATGGATTATTACGTAAGTATAAAAAAATATGTTTAAATGAAAAACTGATCTCTCATTAATATCGAAACTATTACACACACAGATACATATGTACACAGATACATATGTGTATCGAATAGAATATATGTTTTATGCATATGTACATATATGTACGTGTGTGTGTATATATAAAGAGAGAGAGAGAGAGAGAGAGAGAAAAGACCTCTCTTTCATTCTCTTAAATCTTCTAATATTTAATATTTAATATTTAATATTTAATATTTATTAATGTTTATTGTTCGTATATTTTTTGTATACATATATGTATATATATGTTTATATCAGGGTCTATATATGCACTTTGGATACTCTTACAAGCTTTTATTAACGTAACGAAAAAGAGAAGTACTTCTCCATAATTGATGTTCATCATTCAATTATTAAAATTTTTCGTTTTGATATCGTTATTTTATTCTATCTATATTTTACTTTATTTTACTTTATTATATTATTTATTACGTCATTATTTAGAATTATAGTGTTTAGAATATAGTCTATAGAATTTAGTCTTATTTAGAATTATAATTGTTTTAATTCTTTTTTATTCTTCTCTTTCTCTTTTTATTCCTTTTTTAATTTGTTTATTTTTTTTATATTTTTTTTCTTGTTGAAAAAGGAGAAGGAGGAGATGGTGAAAGGAAAGATGGAAAACATTGTATTCTAATGATTTATCTAATTTTTTCAAGAATTACTTTTTCGCTCTTTATGTCCTCTCTTTTGTTCTAAAAAAAATTATTGTGTATATGCATATGTGTCAGAGAGGGAGAGAGAGAGAAAGAAGGAAAACAAAATCACCAGAAGAAATAAAGTCAGTGAGTATATTTTATATACAAATCATAAGTACCACTTATATGGTATCTAACTGGTAACTCGAATGATCGTCGCTATTTTAAAAGAGGTCGAGACGGAGATTAATCATAGCAAATTGATCGTCGATCTTAAGAAAGAGGGTATATACTAGAGATAAATATGGAAAAAAGCACAGACAAAAATCGGAGAAAATATTTATGCGTTCGTGATCCACTTTAAAGTAACTATATATGCTAGCTTTATAACATACACCCTCTGTGTATCTGTCATTGCGTCTTTGTCTATAGAAGGTATCGAATTTAACTCTACCATCTCGAGTACATATCAAGATTCAGTCAACTAATATTTCAAAAATATCTTCGCTGTTTTTTTCCTTTTTTTATTGTTATTATTAATTCTTTTTCTTTTTTTAAAGATCCATAAAAATGTCGAGAAAAAGGAAATCGTTCAATCTATAAGGAACAATATTTTAATTAATACATTTTTGTTTTCTTTCAAATTAATACATCATTACAAATATACGTATTAGCGCATCATTAGCATGTAATTTCTTTTCTTCAGATTTCAAAGTCATTATTAATTATTTATTTATTGATTTTTTTTAACGAATAAATCGATATATTGTTATTGCCACGGTATTAGATCTTATAAAAAATTAAAAAAATAAAATAAATCAACAGTACACATTTCTATATACATTTTCGGATATGTATAATGTGACTGAAAAAATCATTTCTAGTGTATCGTGTCATTTCATAGAGAACATAAAAAATCTATTGAAGTTATGGGAATCGTTCGGAACACGATTTAAAATAAACATTTTGTATGGAAATATTTTTTTTCAAACATTATCCCAAGATCAACAAAATTCTTGCATAATTCGATTCGCCTTTTTCTAAGGTTCGATAATTGGATAATAAAAGTATTTCAAACAATTTAAAAAAAAAATCGTTGACGATCTCATAAGTGTTCCAAATAATGACCATGAAAAAGATTTTTAACGATCGAGAGTTATGTAAATGAGTTATGATAATGGTAAGAAGGGGGATAGTGGATAGTGGTAACGAGAACGGAGACGGTAGGAGGTTGGAAATAACGACTTTATTCAACGAAAAGGAGAATGAAGTATACAGAAGATGGCGCTACCTTCGTCAAGAGACACGATTAAAAATGACGGCATTAATTCTTGCTCGTTAATGTAAAGAAGAGTTTTCGAGTGAGTTTTAAAAACACTGGAAACTCTTCAGATTATTCCAATTAGATTGCAGACGCGCGAAGCTTCTGGGAGCTTTGTCGCGGTGAATTCAGAGATAGAAAAATTAAAATAATTATATATGTGCATATACTACCTTTGAAGAACTTGTGAAAATCGTGACATCGTTTTAACACTCCGATTGCAAACATTTTAAAGGTTTTCATTTAGAATAAGTTCTTTTAAACAAACACCCAAACGCGCACACGTGCACACACACACATCAATTCATTTTCAACCAAGAAAAATTTGTTCTCACTTTTGTCGTTCAATGTTATTTAAGTTAACATTATCAAAATATTATATTACAAATATTTGCTTTCTACTAAAATAGTTTATATTTTAAAATAGAAAATGTATGCCAATCGCATCTGAGAAATCTGTTGACACTCTTATAGAAAGTTATTGAAATTTATGTAGTTAAAATGTTGTTCCTTTTAAAATGACTTTATATTTTTTGTTAAAAAAAATTAATATTACATTTTAACTGTTCCTTTTTAGATCCTTCATAGCGTCCCGTCATCTTTTCTTTTCTAAGTTTAATAATTAATAACTAATCTTTCGTATTTCTTAACATAACAATATATTACAAATAAAGAAAAAGAAAAAGGATTGAAGAGTTTTTCAGTCATTTCAAATTCTTAATAGAATATCAATTATATTTTATTCATTTCACTCTTTTCTTGATTGAGCTTAAAACAAACCCAACAAAAAAAACATTTTTCTATTCTTTTCTTTTACCACACTTAATCTCAAATAAACAGTAATTCTCTTCTTCCTCATTATTTCTACCATGATATAAATTATTAAATCTACCACACATAGCAAAAAAATAAATAATAAATAAGCTAAAAAGCTCTGGAAACTCGTGACGTCCTTATAAAAAATGACTTTAACCCTCCATAACCCAATTTCTTCAGAAACATTAATTTTCCGATTTAAATGAAGATTTAATTTTTTTCCGTCTTCTTTCTCTTTTTTTTTGTTTTACAAGAACAAGAAAAAATAATAAAGCTAGACTTACAAAAACACATGAACGTATAACTTTCAACGCGACGTTGTAATAAAAAAATAAACAAGTAACGAGTTTTCAACGATCTAACAAATTAATTAATTCATTTGGAAAAGATATTAGAATTTATCATATGTCAAAGTAGATTGTAGATTTATCATATGTCCACGTAAATCGTAGCCAATAATAGGTGTTACCAAAAAATGACAATTTCAAAAAAATTCGAAAAGAGTTGGGAGGAAATGAATGTATGGTTTTATTATGTATACACCATGAGTTGCGATTTTAACGTCGAAGTTGAAATCCAATCATAGTATTCCAAAAAATAATCCTGCTTTACCATGATAACAACTATTATTATATAAATCTAATATTGCAATAAATCTAAGAAAGTCCGGAAAACTCGTAATATTAATATAAAAAAAACAATCTTAAACTTTTACAACTTAATTTGATAGCAAACATTAATATTCAGATATGAACTTATAATTAATTTTGTGATAAAGTAATGAAACAAGTCTTCACAAATACAAACTTAAGAGCGTATAACTTTCAACGAGACGTTATGGAGTGTTTAAAAGGAAAAAAATAAAAGGAAAAAAGAGAGAGAGAAAGAGAGAGAAAAAGAAGCAATTCTCAACATTAATCAATTACTCTTAAAACAGTGCAATTGTGATATTGCTGTAAAATTAAAAAAATATATGTATAGAATAGAAGTAAAAAAGACTTCGACTAACTATACATAACTCAATTTTTTGTTACATTAATTTTCTTTTACAAACTAATAAATTAATTTTTCATCGCAATAATGAAATAAGGAAAAAATCCAGATATATTATTGTAACTTTCAATATGGTGATATAATGGATTAAATAAATAAGCAAACAAAAAAAATATCAGCGATATTAAAACTCATCAGTAATTTAAAAAACGTAAAAAAACAATCCAGTTAAAATAAAAGTAAAAAATTCGAGTCGATTGTAGGCGGTATCAGAAAATAATAAAAAAAATTGACATATATCAGAATTAGTATTTAAATCTGCGACAAAAAATAAGAATTTGTTAAGAAAATATTCAACAATAATTAGTGAACACATATATTATATTATTTTAATACTAATTAAAACATGAGTTCATTTCCACACTACTTATGAAGTAAAACTTCCAGGGCTCTTTTTACATGATTTCTCCTGTAGGACTAGACCACTTTATATTACTTCGACTATTACTATTACTGATGATGATGATGATGATGATGATGATGATGATGATGATGATGATGATGATGATGATGATGATGATGATGATGGTGATGATGATGATGATGATGATGATGATGATGATGATGATGATGATGATGATGATGATGATGATGATGATGATGATGATGATGATGATGATGATGATGATGATGATGATGATGATGATGATGATGATGATGATGATGATGATGATGATGATGATGATGATGATGATGATGATGATGATGATGATGATGATGATGATGATGATGATGATGATGATGATGATGATGATGATGATGATGATGATGATGATGATGATGATGATGATGATGATGATGATGATGATGATGGTGATGATGATGATGATGATGATGATGATGATGATGATGATGATGGTGATGGTGGTGATGATGATGATGATGATGATGATGATGATGATGATGATGATGATGATGATGATGATGATGATGATGATGATGATGATGATGATGATGATGATGATGATGATGATGATGATGATGATGATGATGATGATAATGATAATAATAATAATAATAATAATAATAATAATGATAATGATAATGATAATGATAATGATAATAATAATAATAATAATAATAATAATAATAATAATAATAATAATAATAATAATAATAATAATAATAATAATAATAATAATAATAATAATAATAATAATAATAATAATAATAATAATAATAATAATAATAATAATAATAATAATAATAATAATAATAATAATAATAATAATAATAATAATAATAATAATAATAATAATAATAATAATAATAATAATAATAATAATAATAATAATAATAATAATAATAATAATAATAATAATAATAATAATAATAATATAAATGTAATATAATATAATACAATAATAAAAATCTACTTAAATATTATTTATAAACATCTAGATATTATTTAAAATACATTTTATATTATAATAGCAAAAACAATTAGCATCGATTGATCGTGAGTAAGAAACAGTATGGAAAAAATGCATTATGATCATAAGATAGCAAGACAAAGAGAAACAATAGCGGACGAAAACAAAAGAAATGTTTCGTACTTTATATGTCGTTTGTATTGGATGGGCAGTCATGTGTCAAAATTATTAAGAACACGATTTGTTGAGAATTCGTGCGTCAAACCACAACGTAAAATGATACATTTTTCTTTCTTTTATTATCATATATTACCGTCATCGTATGTGTCACGATGTATGCAATATAAGTATATTTTCCTGTTTCGTCTTTCTATTACTGTTTTTATTATTATGTTATTACATTACATATTATTATTATAGTAAGAGTAATAATAATAATATGAAGTGAACTATAACAGAGGAAATCATAACAAAATAGCAATATGGGATTACAAATGGGTATAATAAATGGGAGAAAAATCTTGTAGATAATGTGAAACGAATTCGTGTTTTGATCTTTATTAAAAATAATATATAATATATATGTTCACTAATTATTAATTTTGAAAAAGTAATCGATAAATGTATATATTTTATATGTATTTGTCATCGAACAAAATTATACTGCTGCTGTGTCTTATCTAGCACAGAGATCACCACGAAATTCACGTCAATCATCACTGGAGGAAATAAATATAAGAGATTGGATAGTAACATCTTACTAAATTATCAAATAAGGATAAAAGAGTAAATTAATTCATTATTTTCGTTTACATTGATACAATAAAAAGGAACCACCGGAATCATTTAAGTCTTGAAACTACATACGATTCCTGAATTACGAACAAAGACGCTTGCTAATGTGTTATATATTGCTTATGAAATCCCTATCTTTTTAATCTATAAAATCTAAAAGGAACTACAAATTTTTCCAAAATATAACTATTAGAAACTTTTAGAAACTTAAATCTCTTGTCATAAACGATTGGACATGTATTTCCTTATTTTTGCCATAGAATAATTTTGCTAAAACTCATTAAAATGATCGAGTGAGTTACTGTGGCTTTTCCCTGCAAGCATCGTAAAACGCTTTTCTTTGCGTTTGGAAATGTTCAAAAAATCTGAGTACCAACTATTTACAAACACAACAAAGCAGGCAATAGTTTCTTCACGGACATAAAACATATATCATTCAAGCGTGTATATGAAAATCAGTAGTAGGGGTACGAACTTCATCTCTTTTACCACAAATTTCGAGGGACGCCACAATTTTTCTTCGCGAAAAATGTCGAAAACGGCATTGACGCCATCAATGAGAACAGAAGTAATTCTCGACCAATTTTAATAAACAAGATCTCATTTTAAAGACAAAGCTTTAATCTACAGCGCTCTTTCAGCAGACTTTTGAAAGTTTTTTTTGTATGCAAGTTATTCTTGTAAAATACCATTTTTTAACACGATTTTTTTCAATGAAAATAATACTTTTTCAAAATTCAAGAAAAAGAGCCCCGTAGATTAAGCTTTCTTCTTTAAAATGAGTTCTTGTTCGTTAAAATTAGTCAAAAATTACATCTGTTCTCATTGATAGCGTAACACACAACAATGTTGTGAACAGCCTTTTTAATTTCTGTAAAAAAGAAAATATATTTTAACGATTACAAAAAATTTCTTATGCCTCCAATATAATAAATAGTGTAACAAACAATTATCATCAAAATTACTTGAGGTATCTAAGTCTTTCGTAACGTTTCATATTAAAATCTAAATGAGTGTATCTTTTGTCATTGTTTTGAGTGTATCTTTTGTAATATGTTTAGACATTGTCTAAAGTGTTGGATGGG
Organism: Vespa crabro; assembly: GCF_910589235.1. NCBI lineage: Eukaryota > Metazoa > Arthropoda > Insecta > Hymenoptera > Vespidae > Vespa > Vespa crabro. Next base: position 4,644,630 of record NC_060957.1, read on the forward strand.
TTAATTTGAAATTTATATCAAAAATCATGTTAGATGCTTAAAATTTCACGAGTAACTTTGATTTATTTTTATTTTCTATTTAAAAACGATGGAAATTCTAAAAAATGTTTAAACTATTAAAAGATCGCATAGGCGAAAATAAATTAAAATAAATAAAAATTGTGTAGAATTATTTGAAATAGTAAAAATAATCAAAGCGACTTACGTTTCATGTTCCATGTGAAAATATTGTTCAAATATATATTCTCGACGTGTATAAATATGTATCTTCTTTATGTTTGATAATTCAAAAATCTTACAAATATACGAATAATGATATATGAAAGGATTTTTATATACTCGTGATACAAATATCGATACGATCAAAGATTGGTTATCCCCTTTATATCTTTTAGTCAATGATAGAATACGCAATATCATTTATTTACACTCGATTTATTCCAGAGCATGGTATCTCTGTTAATGTAAGTATCAAGCATTTCTTCTGTATACTCTCTCTCTCTCTCTCTCTCTCTCTCTCTCTCTCTCTCTCTCTCTCTCTCTCTCCTCTCCCTCTCTCTCTCTCTCTCTCTCTCTCTCTCTCCCTCTCTCTCTCTCTCTCCCTCTCTCTCTCTCTCTCTCTCTCTCTCTCTCTCTCTCTCTCTCTCTCTCTCTCTCTTAAAGAAAAAAGAAATGGGTGCAAGAAATATTTATAGCATTTAATAAATTTTTTATAATAACTATAAATTTTTTATATTAATAGAAATATATATTTAACTTCAGCCTTTCAAAAGATATGGCAGTACAGATTAAGCTTTAATGATAATTCACATATCACGTATTTATATTGGGTTGAGGAAAGTTTTTTGTATTCTTCTGGCTAACATTATAATCGTATAACTCTAGTAATATTAATCAAATCTGGTAATTGCATGCGTTTGAAAAATGATATCACTGAATATTTTAGAAAGATTATGATTATATTCGTTTATTTATTTAAAAGTTATTACGCCTTAAAAAAGAATCAAAATAAAGAAGAAATTCGAAACATTTTGAAATTTTATTACAAAAAAGGGAAGAATGCGACTCAGATGGCTAAAAAAATTTGTAATGTTCATGAAATTGATGCAGTACTACGTGTAGCAAAAAGCTGGTTCAAGTGTTTTTAATCTGGAAATTTTTATATAAATAATGCACTTCGCCCTGGTTTGACCAATAACTGAAAAATTTAATGAAATCATGGAAAAAATTGAATAAAACTGGCATATTAGCAATCATGACGTCGCTAAAAAACTAAATATTGATTATAAAAGTTTTAAACCATTTCAAAAAGGCTGAATACAAAAAAAAAACTCTATATTTGGGTGCCACATGATTTAACAATGAAAAATTTAATGGATCGAATTTCTATCAGCGAATCATTGCTAAAATAGAACAAGATTGAACCATTTTTGAAACGACGCATTACGGGCAATGAAAAATAAATCACATATAACAATAATGAACGGAAGATCGAACATGATCGAAGGAAGGTAAAGCTCCACTGACAGTGGCAAAGCCAGAATTTACATTAAAAATAATAATGCTATGTTGAAATTGCAAAGCAATTGTTCACTATAAGTTGCTGCTGCCCGGTCAAATGATTGATTCTAATCTCTACTATCAATAACTGGAAAGATTACGCCAAACAATTGATGATTACACGACCAGAAGACTATTGAGATAAAACGACCAGAATTGATTAATAAGAAAGATGTCATTTTCCATCACGATAGCGTTAAACTTGACACATCATTGATAACCTATCAAAACTTGAAAGAACTTGACTAGGAAGTTTTAATGCACCCACCGTATAGTCCTGACCTGGCACCATCAGACTACCATTTGTTCCAGTCTCTGCAGAATTTCTTTAACGATGTAAAACTGGCTTCTAAAAAAATCTGTAAAAATCACTTGTGAGAGTTTATTGTCCAAAAAACACAGAAGTTCTACTATAATGGGATTATGATTTTACATCAAAAAAGGCAAATGATGATTGATCAAAACGGCATATATTTGGTGTAACAAACTTCGTTTGAAATATAAAAGACTTGATTTACCTTTACATTAAAATACAAAGAAACTTTTTCTCCAAACTTTAATATTTGTTCTATCTACTTTTCCACAATGAATATAAATAGATGTAATACTTTTGGAAGAAATAAATCTGTAATTAAACCTAGAACAGTTCCTTCAATGTTTATCGTAAATCCTCTTGCTATACAATATAAGAAGTTGATGATTTGTCAAAAGAAACATTCACAAATATGACTATAAATGACAATTTTGTCATATATATTTTATTGGATATTGAAAGTAAAGTTGAAACTAAATTTAAAAGTATTTAATATTCTGAATGTTTTTGTTAAAAATACTAACAACAATTTGTTCATTGGTTATTACTGTTATAAAATTTGTTATCATTTTTATATTTCTTTTTCATATATCACCATTATTGAAATTCCTTATTTAAAACGTAATAAACGTTTTATGTACATTTTAAAAGAAAAATAATACTGCATATTTATTTATACTTTATTATAAAAGTATCTCCACTCTTTTACCATTCTTTTATTCTTAAAATGAGATTGTAAGTCTTATAAAGATTTAATATGTTTTAACTTGCCCTATTTAATGTTGTAAACTTTTAATTTGCTCCAATATTTGCAGGTCAGACGCTTTTATTAACTCGATGACTCTTAATCCTTCTTGATGTTGCAACATCTGCAGTTGAGATTTACAAAATATAATGTGCTTTAAAGAATATTCATCGTCTTTTGGAAGTATTGTAGCTATTATAATTTAGAGCTGAAATAATAAAAGTAATGTTTAGTTAAAACAACTAAAGAAAAAAAATTATAGTTATTACACTATTAACACGTCTCGTGCCGCATGGGGCGTATGCGGCCCACACTGAACTTTCCGTTCAAGCCATTTGGAGTTCTCATTGTAAAAAGAATAAAATCATGTGTTTATTAAAATAATTCCTTGAAAATTAAATTTATTGCTTTGTTGTCCTATGCATCTTAATCTTTACACCCTTTCCTCGATAATTATGATCTTTGTATTATTGTACAGATTGTAAGGCATACATTAGAAGCAAAACTATTTAATCATAAAGCGTGAAGCGTATACGCCTCCACACGGCCGGTACGGAAAGTGTCCAAAATTCAGACTGGCACGCAACGCGTTAATTTCAATTCTCAAATAAGTCTAATTGATTAATTTGCTTCATGGAATTTATTTGTATTATTCATGTCATCACCTTTGGAAATAAACAGTTTACATCTTATAGGAATGGAGTTTACAATTTCCATCAGAAACTAGAATGAAAGAAAATTAATATAAATAAACTAAGGTACAAATTATCGTTACTATTTCTAACAAAAACATTTCCAATGTTAAAAACTTTTAAATTTACCTTCGACTTTAATTTCAATATCTAACAAAATATCTAATGAAATTGTCATTTATAACTATGTTTGTGAGTGTTTCTGATAGATCAATTTCTTCTTGAATGACAAGAGAATTATATTATAAACAATGTATGGATTGCTCCAGGTTTAATTACAGATTTATTTCTTCCGAATATATTACATCTTCTATTGATATCCGTTTTAGCAAAATGGATAAAACAGATATAAATATATGATACATCATCGTTTAAACTTAATTCGCAAGCATTTAACTATTTTTGGTATATGTTCAAATCCTTTGTAATATTGAAATTGATTATACATTACTATCATTTATTATAAGAAATTTATTAAATATTAAAAATATTTCTTATATATTTACTTATGTAATGAAATGTTCCCTAATTTTTATGCATTTCGATTACACAGATAACACAATTTCTGTCAATCTTCATAAAAAAAAGGAAATCTATAATATATTTTAATAATAGAATAGAAAAATTGTCTTAAATTTTTAAAAATATATTATATTAAAAAATTTTTTACTGCTTCAACTTCCGAATAACGTGTCTCCTCAGTACGTTAATTAATATTCTCGCTTTCTTTTATTGAGAGAATTATCGCACATGCTTATAATAAACATTCACGCGATTTTATCCAGTTCTGGTAAAATTTAACTATTTCGGGATACCAATTCAGAATGTATTCTATAATTCTAATGGAAAAGAATAAACTCAAATTTTCTTTTAATAAACAAAAACGATGAATATATTTTATATTAATACTATTATATATTATATAATATTATTATACTATTATTAATACTATTAAATTAATTATATATAATTATTTGATATTAATACGATTATTTAATTTAAGAAGTTTATAGCTAGACACAAACTAAAACTCAAGAAAGAGATAAGAAACTTAAATGCTTCCGTATTGCCAGGGTTCACAGGCACAAAAATTGTCAAATCCAGATTGGCTGGATAAAATCGCATGCTGATTGGCTACTGACGTCATAAAACAAAAGCTTTTGTAAAAATTCGAAGAACTATATCCTCAGTTAAATCTTAATTTTTAAAATGAGATTTTGTTTTACAAAATCGATCAAGAATTACGCTTGGAGTCATTGTTGGCATAAATACTATTTTCAATATTTTTATGAAAAAAAGGTTTGCATAGTGACGTCCCTTGAAGTTTACAGTAAAAGTTACCTCACTGCTAATTTTCATATAAATGCCTGAACGTGTGTGCTTTCCATGAAGCAAACACTGTTTATGCAGATTGTTTGCATAAACCGTTGCTCAGATTTTCTGATACATTTTCAAAGAAAAATATTTGCAAAATCTCTATAAATTCTCTATTTATTCGCCTAGTAAATCACCTACTTCTTTGTTATCCTAATGCAAATTGAACAAATAATGGAAAAATTGTAAATTCGTAAAATAATGATCTGTTTCAAAAACATGCAAGTACTATGAAACATCGCGAAATGGCGCTCATTCGTAACTTGTGGCGACCTCGTTGCAACTGTTACGCCTCCACCGACAAGACAAATAACTAACACGCCTTGGCGTCACCAAACTCACACGTAGGAAACCACCAAATAAAGTGAAAGATAACAAAGAGGCTGAAAACAAAGGAGATAGAAAAGACGCCGGGAACACAAAGAAAATCATTTACTCTTTCTTCGACTCTTCTAAAGATCACAGTCATAACTACTGGAAGTCAGAATCTGATTGTACTTACTGAATACCGAACATAACTAAATAAACATATTACTATTGTTATTTGATGTGCAAAGTTTCTTTCTACATAATGGGTTATCAACGATAAACCCACGCTTTCTCAATTAACGAATCATTGTCTTTCCAGAAAATATTTTCTAGCCGATGATATTAAGAATTTAAATATAGGCTTCATAATTAATTTCTATATCGATTTGACGATATTTAGTATTGAATTAGGGAAAAATAGTCTAATGATGAGAAAAACAATTTGAATCTTAATTTAGCTACTAGGTGTTATAAGTATTTGTTAATTACTTATAAAAACATGAGTAAATATATATATATATATATATATATATATATATATACCCGCATTAACAATTATTATATATAATATATCAGTTACAATTGAAATTTAATCAAAATATATTAAAATGTCCATAACTTTTATTTAATTTCATAGCATACAATGTTATCATATTTGTCATCGTCTTGACTAGTAACTGATGAAAAAGAAGAAACTTCTTGATTATTTGACTGATGTGAAAGAGGTTTTAACCAATCATTTATTACGATTCCTGTTTGTAAATCTTTTAACATTGTTTCAATATTTGGACGTACAACAAGAATTGTTCCTTTCTTTAAATTATCTTTCAAAAATTTCCACATTTCTACTTGTACAGACTCAGATAAATAAAATTCAAAAGGATTATTCATAATAATAACATCACTTATTTTTACCACTTCTGGAGCATCCTCAATCTTTTTATGTAAAATTTCAATTCTATCATTCATTTTATATTGATTTACAATGCTACATTGGAGATCACAAAATTCTTTATTCATTTCAATGCCAATGATTTTACTAGCATCTGTATAGACATATGCCTACAAAATATATATTATTTCATATTTACTATAACTACATTATATGCAATATATACAAATAAGATAGTTTTTCTTTCTACTTACACCATACAAAACTGCACCTAGTCTTGATCCAATATCCAATACCGTTTTTCCTTTTAAAGTTGGTAATAAGGTGTTAAATATGAAATACAAAGCATCTCTTGACATGGAATGCGAAATGAATACTACAAAATAAATAATGTATATATCAGAATAATTTTATAATAGATAAATGCTAGTTTTATTATCTTACTTATTGGTTTTATATTTCGTGATCCACAGTCAATACAATAATATTTTTGTAATTTTCCATTATCTATTAACTCATTCATATCATCGTCATCATAAAGAAATTCATCAACATGCAACGTTACATTAGATTCGCAGTCCGAGTTCTGTAAAATATAATATTTAATGAAATATTATAAGGACTTTTAAATTTTAATAAAACATTATAAAAACTTTAAAAAATTTTAATTAAACATACCTCTCCTTTTTTAGGAAATTTTATATGTTCTGTAGATAATATTCCATTAAAGGGAACTCTTTTCCTTATATCATATGCAATTGAATTTAATAAGAACACAGGATCATCTATAATTGCATCCTCCATATCTTTCCTAAAATCACCTGCAACTGCATGCATTTAAATATTTAATAAGATTGATATACTTTTCAAAATGAATAATTTATTAAAAGTACAAACCTGGTCGATATTGAAATACAGTTTCCATAGGTTTCCATTCTTGCAAAATAAAAGAAAAGAATTGTTCTTGATCTTTTTTGTTTAAATTTCGCATCAAATCGATAAATTGTTTTTTTGCATCTTCTAAGTTAACTGTCATTTTTAAGCACAGTAATAAATAATTAAGTTTATCACTGACGTTTTTAAATGAATTATTTTAATATTTTTTTATTAGTTTTTAATCTATTAGTTCTTTAATAAAGTTGAAAATTAAAAAGCTGAAAATTAAAAATCGTTAAATTACAAAGTCATGTTTTCTCTCCACATAGTTCAATGCAGTTCGATGATCCCACGTTTAAAACATAGGTGTTCAAACATCACGTAAAGGTTACATTTTATCTGAGAATAAAACGATTGTAGCGCCAATTAATCTATTATTCTATATTCTGTAATATTTGCAGATGGTAATGTCACAATTTAACTTATCAACTGATATTCTTAATTTCTATACTTCCATTTTGAAGGTGGCATTGTTGTAGCAATTTTTCTTCATTATTATAGAGATTTGAGTCTTAACATTTTCTTTTAATTCTTAGATTATATGATAAAATAATGCGATAATAGTTATTAACTTTAAAGAAATTAATATTTATTGCTAAACAATGTATAAGATACAAGATACGATATACAATTTAAAATTCGAATATTTCAGTAATTTTTTTAATAATTTTAGCGTATTTTTATACACTTCGATTCCTGCCATCTTATACGTTGATATTTATCCTTGATTTGTTTGCGATACATAATGGCAGTAAGTTTTTGTAAAAGAATAAAATTATCCTTCACAATTCGTGCCTGTCTTTCTCGCTCTAATTGCGCTCGTTTTGCATTGAAAATAACATGGGATCTATTTTTTGGAGGACTCATGTCGATGGCTGATTTAACTTGCCTTAACTAAAAATATGAAAAAAAAGTAAAGAAAAGTACGTTTTGTCGGCATAATTTAAATGATCATTTTCCTTTTAGATTATAATGTATACTGACCTTAAGATGATATTGTTTACAGTGATCATCTTGTCCGACAATTACTGCTTCACGAACTTTCTTTTTGATCAACATTGCACTTCTCTGAAAATTCTCGAATGTTTATTCGATATACATAGTTTCTCTAGCAACGAATACGTTCTATTGATTTTGACGCTTTTGTGAACGTTTCGCACAATTTTACTAAATTGTAAGTGAAATACATCATTCTTCATATTATACAAAAGAACTATACACACACACATACTGAAAGTACGAAATTAATAATTATATACATAAACATTCATATATATATGTGTATATATATATATATATATATATATATATATATATATATATATATATTTATTTTGGACAAATTATTAAATTATTAACATTTATGTACATAAACATTAAATCGAAGTTCAAGTATTACGAATTTATATGTAACTGTTTTAAAAAATCTCTTATTTACCACTATCATTAAAATATACAGATTCATATTTATTTTACAAAGTATACCTAACTTGTATACTTCCACTTTTTTTTAAGTACTTACCTACGGATATAATATGTAATAATATGTCGATCCGTAACGTGATATACCGAAAAAATGAAAGCTGCTTTCGTTAACAGAGAAGAGTGATGTATAAGCAGCAGAACAAGGGAGAAGAATAGAGGGAGAGCGAGTCATGTTTTGTTATGCCGTCTTTCGAGTATCGTTAGGGGGAGATAATACATTCAATGGCGTGTATATATATACGTGTATAAATCTCTCGTAACGTCTAAATAACGTATGTGTATATATGTGTGGTACATATGCAGTCCTCTTGAATGTATTCTTCTTAATCTTAACGCTGAAGGGAATGCTAGGATTGGCGAAACTTATGGACCAATCGGATAAGCCAAGAGGCGGGAGGAATACCGCGAAGCTTTCTTTATCTATCCAAGAGAGAGAACACTTAACGATATGTGTATATATATATAATGTGTGTTTGTATATACATATATATATTCGACAGTTGCAATAGATACACAACTCCTTTTGAAGGATTATTCATTTATCTTGTAAGTATAAGATATTTTTGTTTTATAATTTCTATATATCGTATCTACACAAGTTTGTTGTCATTATATTATAAGTGTACAATAATGTGTAATTAAGATTTATTATTTATCTAAAAATAATAGTTATTGGCTGTTCTATAAATAAATTGTTCTGAAGATGTCTTTCCAAATGTAAACAAAATAATTGTAAATTCGAAAAAAGATACACAGCATGGCAAAAATAACAGAGTTTTAGATTGTTGTAAGATCAATTTTTAAAAATTTAATTTATAAAATTAATAGAAAAGAGAACTTTAATTAAGAGTTTTACTCTGTCGATGAAGGAAATGTTAAAACATCCATCAGTAGTGTTGAGAGATATTGTACGAAATTTTCACTTAACTTTCAAGTAATAGTTTCCCTTTTGCTCATTTTCTTCTGACCTATATTTGTGTCTATTATTTGTAAAAATGTAGTTTGAAGTTCATCTTATCGAAGAAATTTTTCGGAAAAATTTTTTCAAACTTATCATCACTTCGATAAAAATAACTTAAAATAAAAATAATTAAATATACGGTCTTCTGAAAATTCGTTTTCAAGCAAATTCTTAAGTAATATTTTAATACTAATGATTATCTCCTTAAATGCTACGTCAGCAATAATGTTCATCTCAAATATATACGGTACTATGCCATAACCATATTATACATACATGTGCGCGTGTGCGTAACTAGAAAATTAGGAAGCAATAAAATACCATTATACACATTTACTATTACTTATTTTTTAAACTTTTTTCAAAATTTTTTTCTTTTACTAAATTTGTTTATATAATTATAATATTAAACTTTTTTCACCATTCAAAGTAACGTAACAAAAGTGCTTTATATATATATATATATATATATATATATATATATATATATATATATATATATATAATAAGAAAAGGTGTATGTTTGAACATACATGCTATGCATGCGTGCATGAATGGTTCAATTCATATTATATTTAATATATATATATGTATATATATATACATTACGTTATATATATATATAATGAAAAAAAGAGGTGTATATATATATATACATATATACAAGCATACGTAATGATAGTAGGGGAAACATCGTAGTTTCGCGAATCACGAAGCAGTCGAGTGGGGACAGTAGATCGAGAGGCTGGTCGGTAGGCGTGACTTAACACGAGCTCTCCGAAAGTAAGAGGGGACCTTTTTCTATATAAAGTTTTGTCAGTCTCCACTGAGACGCTGTGTAGTTCGGAGCTCTGTAACAAGTCAAGACTAATTGTATCTCGTACTTTCGATCGTGTTACTAGATAAGAAAAAAAACGTGACATTAACGTAATTATACGCGTTCTTAACTTAAGTTTTTCCTGATCCACGAATTTCGTTTGCTTATGTGAGCTGTCTGTTGATATATCGTAAATCAAAAGTTCATTGGAAAAAGAACGAACGGACAAAAATAAGAAAGAAGTAAGAATATAATAAAAAAAAAGTGAGGATACAGCCTGTGCATGTACGCCGAAAAAATGATGCACGCAATGAGCGAGCACGCGGGTGGCGCGGCCGGTCTAGGCGTTGGTGTTCTGCCTTTTGATGCAATGGCACTATATGAGCAACCACGACCTCGTTATGCGTTAAAAATGCCACGCGTTGTGCCTGATCAGAAGGCCAAGTTCGAAAGCGACGAGCTCTTTAGAAGACTTAGCCGTGAGAGCGAGGTAAAATCCGATTCGTCTTAACATTCAACGTTCTCTTATTGTCGAAGTATATCGACAAATCTATTTCTTTTGTTTTCATACATTTATGATGCATTTATGTAAACTAAACGATTCATAGTATTTACATTCAAAATTTCGATACGTGAATGTCATTATAGTCTAGAGCGTATAATCCCTTTGAAGAGTAATTCGATCTTGTTTTCTTGAGATACAACTATTTGTAACGATCAAATCGAAATTATTATTGCAGGTAAGGTACACCGGGTATCGTGATAGGCCGATGGAAGAACGTCAAGTGCGCTTTCAAAATAGTTGCCGTGAAGGTCAAGTAGAGATAGCATTCGCAGCAACCGGTACGAATCTTCAACTGGTCTTTGGTAACGCTTGTGGGACTTATCCTCCTGATCGAAGAGAGGATTGTGATTTTGACAAAGAACACGGCAAGGTAAGAATTCTTAATATTAACATTGAAAGTCATTTGAATCCATTTTTTTCTATAACAACACAAAATCCAAATGTTTACTTACTAATAATAGTTATATAGAAGATTATTATCGTCTAACACTTCTTATAATGAAGACTTTTATATATTTTCGAATCAATTTACGGTCTATAACATTTAAGATAATTTTTACTCTTTCTGGCAATGGTATTGTTGTCACAATTACCAAATATGCGACATATTTACTTCGAAAAAGCTTTTTTCTTACTCTACAAGGGTCTGCAATTGTAACTGGGACACATTCGGTATGCTGTCGAATATCTCACGATGCTCTTACAATTTGTTCCAACAATTCCAAGAACATTTTTATTCTTCGAGTTTTGAAAGTTCTACCGAAAAAAAATTCCACGGAGTTTCACAGGACCCTCTCTTCTTTATTTCTCGTCCTTTTTTTCCTTTCGCTTTTTCGAACTCTTTGTCTTTGTGCCGACGACGCGTATATATGTGTAGTTAGAGAGGGAGACAAATTCCAGCTTCGCCATTGCGATCGATAGCGTCTCTGGACCGCCATTTTCTTGCTATACTTGCAGATTTTTAAGGACACACTTTCTAATCTGAAAAGTAAATATATGAAAATTTTTATTCATGGAATATTTTTATTCGATTAATGATAATCCTTTCAATCATTTCTCAATTTTCTTAAGATTTCACTTTCTTTTTTGACAAATGGGACTGGCGTATTTCTCTCTCTCTTTTTTTTTCCTTTTTTTTTTTTGAAAGAAGTTTACTCTGACATGGGCAAATATCTTCGGAAATTTAACAGTCGTTCGTTAATTTGGTCGGTCGTAAATCTATGTGACACATGGCTCATTCTTTGAACCGTACCTCTCAAGTATCGTCGGGACATTCGAGAGTCACTCAAACGAACGCAAACTCTGCTTTTTCTATCTTTTCTGTCGCATTGCATTCCATTGCTTTCAAACAATAATTTAAAGTATCAATAAAACATACTTTATTACAAACTTTAATTAATTTCACAGGATTATCAAAATTGTACTATTTAAAATCTTTTATATTATATTTCCTACTTGATACAAATTATTTATCGGAAGTAAAAACTTAATTTTTTTAAAACTTCAAATTATATATTCAAGTTTTTCCCAAGAATAAATTCATTCATTTTTTATAAAACAGTATAACAGGTGATTTAAACAACCGCACCTGTAATTAGAAATAATAAAAAAAAACGAGATAATAAAAAGAATTTTCGTTGTATTAATAACAAAAGAAAATATTTAGAAATATTGAATTTGATTAAATACCTATGTAGTAACGTCAATATATTTTATAAATGATAAAAAGATATAAATATTCGATATAGAATAATTATTAATTAACATCTTCACATTAATATTTATTTCAATAATTCATTGTATTTGATGAGAATAATAATTCATCTAATAAAGAGTCGAAGTAGATGATATAAAAGAAAAAGAATTATTCGTGTTTACATCAATTGTTTCAAACAAAGAATACATTTTGTGTACTTATCGTTAGAAGTAAATTTGAGAAGAGAATTTCGAGAACTCGTTAGAGAGATTGAGAAAACGATTCATTAGATATTCAACTGGCACTTCCTCGCTAGCTGCAAACATCCTTTAGTAGAGACCGAAATCGCACGACTACCCACTACTCCGTGTTTTGTTTTATTCGGACAATGAAAATGCAAGAAGAGAAAGAGACGGCAGCATAAAGAGCGGCGTGGGGCGACACGTGCCCTTGCGTATTGTCTTCGGTTGCCCTGCAGAGGAGCAGTAATTACAACAGAGATTCGCGATCTCTAGATGAAGTACGATAATATGAAGAGTGTAGATCCTTTTATCGTACACGTTTCCTATAAGAAAGATAGGGATAAAAATTCGATGATAGATATAACGAATAACGTCTCATTACGTTGAAAAATTCGAAACAATTAATACGTTGTTAGCCATCGGATTCAATATCATACAAAATATTTTTGAAATTTTTTTATATCTATAATGCATGATTTATTTTTTTTAAAACTCTTAGGAAAGAAATATACTTCCTATAAAGTGAACATTAAAACGGAAATAATAGGAAATGATAGAAATTATCATTTTTTTTACGAAATTTAATGGAAAATTACATTGTTGCACGTACGTTACGTTGCACATTAACCAATATTAAACGTTAATATGTTGTATATTTGCAGTTACATGTATTTAAAGGTTAATGACATTTACAAATATAATCAACAGTTGTAGCAAGAGTAAGATCTAACATTTATATCAAATATGATAGTGAAATTTTCTTCATATTTGTTTTTAAAATATATTATACAAAACATTAGATGAACTTATCGATTTATAGAAATCTAGGCTTTTTCTTATATTTTTTTACAATTCAAACAATTGAAGTCACGTAAACGTCATGTAACGTCAAATACAAGTAAAAACTCAAAAAAGAGAAATTTTAGTAATTATTTTTTATCTCTCGGACAGAAATCAAAAGTGAAAGTTTACAGTTTTATCATCTAGGACTCGTCCGTTGTTTAATAAAATTCTAAAAATACAAAAGAGAAAAAATACAAAAGAAGAGAAAAGTTTTATTAGGGTCTCTACTGACCATAGCAATTTTTTTCGGCTTTGTATTTTTTAAGGGATTTATTCGAAAGGGCTATCACTGACGAATGTTCGCTCTTTTGTGCAGGAAGTGAACCTTGCACAAAAAGGTACCTAGGTAACGCCTACCGAGAAACAAAAGAAAGAACCGTCGTAGGACTAGCCAGTCGTTTATCTCCGTACGTTTAAACCATATTGCTGCTCTTCTCCCTTTAAAATTCTTCTCCCTCATATATATATATGTATATATATATATGTATATATATATATGTATATATATATATGTATATATACATATATATATATACATATATATATATACAAATATATATACATATATACATATATACTGGTCTACAATTTTTCATATATATATATATATATATATATATATATACACATATATACATATATACATATATACTGGTCTACAATTTTTCAACCCTTTTCTCGTAGCTGATTCGTATTACGATGCCTTCTATTTCTTTCTTTCTCTCTTTTTTTGGCAGACCAATGCAAATTAGCTGAATAAAAGGGTTGACGTTCGAAGATATGCGTCGTTCCGCTGTTAAACGTTACAGTTTAAATATCGTCACTATTATTTGCTGCTAATGGGTCACGCCCATGCAAGATAGACAGAGAGAGAAAGAAAGAGAAAGAGAGAGAGAGAGAGAGAGAGAGAGAGAGAGAGAGAGAAAGAGAAACAGAGAGGAAGAAAGAAAGAGAGGTGTTAAAAGAATATAAAAAATCTCGTATATCGCGTGAGAATATAACAAGGGTCGAGAAGGTAATATCGCAGGGAAGGTTTCCTATCTTGTACGTTGTAATTTAGCCGTACTTTGACCGTGAATAATAATAAAAAGATAATTTTGTTTTTTCGAATTCTTTTCATGTTTAAATCAAAAGATCGACTCGTAATTGATTCATTAGAAGAAACAGAAAATGTTTTTGGAATTTCAGTCGTCGTTTTACTTCGACGGTAGTAAACATTTTTTTCTCTCTTTTTTCTTTCTAATTCGACATATGAAGGTGATAGACTATTCGTGTAGATCGAAGTCGAACCACCCGCTGTCAGAGGCTATGGTTCAATTATAACTTCATATAGAGCTTCCTACGGTGTCGCTCGCATTGTTCGCGTTACGTTACCAACCAGCTGTAAAATTTATTGTGTATTTCATCGTTCGTATTCGACGTATGTATCTAACAGGGATAGTTTTTCTTTTTCATTTTATATAGATATTTTATTAACATTTCTTTTCTTTCTCTCTCTCTCTCTCTCTCTTTCTCTCTCTCTCTCTCTCTCTCTCTCTCTCTTTCTTCTCTCTTTCCCTATCATATTCGAAAATTATAATTATAGAGTATACAAAGGTGAATGGACTTGATTGAAATACAAAATACGGGCAAATATCAAATGAACAATGGAAAGTGTTTTCGGAACGTGCCTTTGTAAAACAACATGAAAGATGCGACGACGCATTAAGAATACATTTGAACGCTTATAACGCTTCTTCTACGAGCGATTTCATGGACGGGACCGGAAACCGTACCATTTGTCAAGAAATAAAATAGCCCTCTCTTTTCTCTCATTCTCTCTCACGCTTGCACCAGGCATAGGCTGACGGAAGATAATTGCTCGTTTCGGAGTTGCTTGTGGACTGACAGCTTAAATTTATCCTCCTTTTCGTCGAACATTCTTTTTCTCTTTCATTAATTTGTTGTCTTTTTTGTATATATATTTTTTTTTTTGAAATGACCCTACAAATTACACAGTATCCTACGATATAAAAAAATATACGAATTATAATTCCGTCTCTTTTGATGTATTTTGTATTCTATGTCATTCTATAATTTTAGTATATAAAAATTAAAAAGAGAAAAAAAAGAATCTTAATTGAGAATTCCTTGAGCAATATTTTCGTCGTTTATTGTTTCCCGGATGGGAATATCGAAGATTGGCACGGTCAAACTCGCAATTTTATCTCGCACACCAAGAACGACGGTAGACCGGTGATCGTACCTTCCAATTTGCGTAATCGTTCTCTCGAAATAAGAATCGTTTAAGGATATTAGTGGCGAGAAGGTAATAGGAAACGTGATCGTGCAGATATATATATAATAAGTGAAACAGTAAAATTGTTTGTCTTCATTTGCAATAATTAAAAAGAAAGAAGAAGAAAAAAAACATTTGGTATATCCAAAATTACATCAGAATCAAGTTTCATAAACATACCCATCTATTACCATTTCTTTACAAAAATTTCTTGAGATTATTTTCGTGGTTTTAGATTAAAAAAAAATAGAGAATAGGAAATAAACACATTCGCAAATAAAGAACGACTAATTTCATTTTGGAAGAAAAGAAGAAAAGAAGTTGACGTGTACCCGTGTTCGTTAAATTTCCAGGTACACCTAAGATCACACTTGATAATGAACGGCGTGTGTGTACGATGGCGAGGATGGATCGACCTTGATAGATTAGACGGTGTTGGTTGTTTGGAATACGACGAGGAACTAGCTGCTGAGGAGGATGCTCATCTTCGCAATCAGCTGGAAGTTTACAGTCGGCGTGGTCGAGATATGCACGAGAAGGCTTATAGGAGTGGAGCTGCTCAACCACCTCATCTTAATCATCACCACCTTCATCATCATCAGGGACATCATGTGACTGGCACAGGAGGTACAGGTACCACTAGTGCCGGGATGGAGCCTCATATGACGCATCGACAAGATCCAGAAATGGAGGTCAGACTGAGAGCGTACTGAGACTCAACGTCTCAGAAATGAATGTGTCAAGGATACAGTGATAAACTGGATGAGTGATATCGTTAGTTGGCTATATTCGTAATAGTACGAGTCTTTAACTATCTAAGGGATTCATAATTAATCAATCATGATTTATAATCAATCAATGATGATCGTCAAAGGTCCTTTCATCCATAATAAATGTAAAAATGAGATCTTTTAGGTGATAAAATTAAATTAGATGTATTTTGTATATATTATATATACACTATATATCTATGTATGTCTAAGAGAAATATTAACGAAATTGTCAGCGAATCGTTTGTTAGTTCTGACTTTTGATTTTACATTAGGATTTTATATAGATTTTCAATAATATTTTATAAATAATCCACCATACGTTTGTGGTATATTTCTTTTTGCTTATACAGCTTTTTGAAATGTTATAATGATACGTTTTTATGTTCAGATTTTATGCGTTGAAATCTACGAATGCCGTCAGGATATGCATGCGACTGGAACGACAATTATTTTGTATCCAACACTTTAATCGTGCATATGTAGTTTAATAATATGATTTATAAACACATAACGACCTTTCTAAATCTATGATGAGTGTATTCTTGATACCGACGATGAACGTGGCCTATGCAAAAATACAAAGTAGTAGGCTTCTCGGAAAAGAAGAAGGAAAAGGAAAGTCGCGATTGCATTGCGTCAGAGGCTACGTTCGACTATGAAATACATGAATCACGATTATATCCACTCGTATATTCCCAACTTCCCGATGAATCATCATCGTGCATTTTATTTTATTCATTTTATTGGCTCAACACTACACTTGTTGGAAATTTTTCTTTTTATTTAGTTTTTCTTTTTTTGTTATCTTGTACATATTTGTAAAGAGTTTAAATATAAGTTTCGATGAAATATAATTATTATTGAATTACAAAATTCCTACTGAATATATATGTGTGATACTCTGTGTGAACGCAACAAAAGAAGATATATACATATATCTTAATACAGGTTGACATAGAAACTGTACTTTCAATAGACAAACAACGCAATAACGTGCGAAATTTCTTTGATGGAACAGTAATTAAGTGCGCTTGATGTTGTAAAACGATAATGTACACGTAGGAATTCTTATAAGAAGAAACCTTACAGATTCCGGATAGTCGATACCAGTTAGGGAACAAGAAAATACGAAACTTCCCACGAGATCGTCCTATGTTTACGAAAGTATATTCATGGAAGAAAAAGAAGAAGAAGAAGAAGAAGTAGAAGTAGAAGTAGAAGTAGAAGTAGAAGTAGAAGAGAAAAGAAAAATAAGAATAAGAAAAGTTTGTTGAATTTGTTGGAATTACCTTGACACGTTTTGACGGCTTTATATGCCCATGTCAAGAACGTCTTTTCAAAAAATTTTTATCGTAAAACAGCCACTCTCCTTCTTAACTTCCTGTGGTCTGTAGATAAACACCATATCGTTATACCCGTATATTTTACCAAAACGAACTATGTATATAGATACTACTTCATTACGTTGTTAAAGAACGTGCTCGATATAAGAAAGACTGATAAATGGTAATGATCTATATTTCAGCTAGTAACGAGAAAACGTGAAGATTTTGATAATATTTCTTCGCTACATATATAATTATTAAAAAATAATGAAATATTTAATATTTTATACAATTTAAAATAGATTCATTTGCTTAGAGTACGATATAAATATTATGTTTTATAAGGAAAAAAGATCAATGAAATGACATTTCATTTTGATGTCTTCCGTATAGCAAACGAACGGCATAGGAATTTCATAAGACTTTAAGTTAGCCGAGATTGGAACGTTTAGTGCTAACGTTTTGTATTTGTAGCAAACAGTGCTATTATCCGTAGGGGGTAAGGGATGAAAAATCCGCCACCCGCGGTGTTAGCCCTGTAGCTACTCGTCGCATCTGCCTTCGATTTATTTCCAATCGTAATTGATGACTCTTGCCCCCAGGGCCTTTCGAGTTTTAGCAAAATAACTCTGATTCTTTCTTGAAGTAGGTATAGAAAAGAGAGGAGAGGGGAGGAGAAGAAGAGACCGATGAAAAATCAATCATCGATCAGTATTCGACAAAATTGGAATCTTACCGAGAATAATAAATTATCTTGATCTTATGTTCGAACGTGAAAATTAATGTTTCATCGTAGAAACATCATATTATTCATAATAATGACATTGGTTTGACAAGAGCATAATGAAAGCTTAGGAAGATAGCTTTACTCGAATTTTTATTAATATCTCACGAACTTATTCTTCGTAGGATTCTTCTATTTTCACGTTTATACACATACAAACATTCTTCACGCGTATTTGGACAGGAGAAGTCAAGGAAAAGAGGCGTAATAACATCTGTTCGACGTTATTTTCTTTCGCTCCTTTTATCTTTCCTATTTTTTCTCCGATCTTCACAATTCTCTACTTGAACATTAAGGATTTTAAAAGATCGTCTTTGGAAAGGACTCAAACAGAGGGAGCTGATACTTATAGTTACTGCCATGTAGAAAATAGGGAAACAGGATGTTGGAGAGGTGGGGTAACCAACCTGAAGAGACGAGAAAAAAGATAGCGAAGGATCTATAATCCCTTGATGATACATCGCAGGTTGGAGATTACGTAAATCGCTCCCTTCCTGTTACCTACGTGCTGGCTATGAAAAGGATCGAGATTATCCTTGAATTACATTTTTCTGAGATCCAAAAAAATTCTTATATATCTATTACGTTCCTTGTATCAACAGAATTATCAAAGTATTATTAAAGACATAGTCCTTCATAGTTATTCATTTATTAGTACCTATAAATATATTTTCTTTATTTTTCCTTATTTAAATATTTGTTGTCCTGTAAATAACAACGCAAAGAAAATTATATTCCTGATTTTAGGAAGCATCGAGTTATCATTAATTTTGTTGACTATACACATGCACGTGAACACGTTCGTAAGCACAATACCAAAGCACATAGGAGGGCTCTCGTTGTCCCGTTGAGTTCTGTGTGCCAACAAGCTAAATGCGTTTCACGGATGGCCGCCTTCGCTCAATGTAGACTCTACCGGTTGGATTCAACATGTACGTCTACTCACGAAAACTGTTCGATCAAGTAGGAATGGATAAAATTCGAACGTTCGTTAGAAATCGTCTGTGCCTCGAAATTTTTTACGAACGTACATATATGTAACATATATATAACAGAAATTTCAAATATGCTATATCCTGTCGAAAGACAAACGTTTATTTCGTGTAATTATTTCGAGTAGATGAGAAGTGGAAAGTAATTACAATTCAACTAAATGATTGCGAGCATTGTGCGTGTGAGAAGCACCTGTGTATCCGATAGTATAATTTACGAATGTAACAGCTCGGCAATTAGGTAATAAATAGTAAGAGAGGACCGTTCACCCCTGTCTTTTTTTTTTCCTTTCGTTACGTCGACGAGCACTCGTTCGAATAGTCAGGGAGAGTGAATTAATAAAACGACCCTATAGCTCTGCACGCCTCACAGATGTGCGTTCCTTGAAGGGCTATTTCTTTTATTTTATTACAAATGGTTAATGGAATAGTTTGCATACTTTGACTTATCAGTCGACAAAGAATATTGCATTCTTTCCGACGAGTTTAACATTTTTGCTTCGAAAGTTTATTAGCATTGAATTTCTAAACCTGAATAGATATATCTAAAAAAAAAGAATGGTAATAAATGGCTATAACTTTTATTATTTTATTATTGAGGATAATTAAACATTAGTTTATCTTCTTTTCATATTTTGTAAATTAAAATACATAGAAACACAGAGAAATATGTAGATATACTTCTTCAAACAAGATACGACTCCAATTCGGATATTTAAATTCGAAGTCCCGCCCCCGTTAAATGCAAAACAACTGTAGCATTGCTAGAAAAAACCATAAATCACGATAAGCGTGCACGTGCTACCCTTTGCTCGTACATAACCAAAAGAAATCTATTAACATTCTAACTGTTATTAACGTTCATCGTTTTTTAAATAGATAAATAGATAAGGCAGACGTTCGAATAAGGTAACAAAATTACAACGAATATTATGTCTTGAATTTACAAATTGAAATTTACAACATGAAAATTTGGAATCGTATAACATCGGCTATATCTATTCAACGAAAAAAAATGTGAGATCATTTTTTCCGAAATATTCATGAAGAAAATATTCGAATAGGAAAGAGGAGAAATAAAAAAAGAGAAAGAGATCAGTACAATGTTAGAGGATATGAATATTCGAATCTGCAGGACACGTGCCGTTCGTCGAATCGGTATTCAGGGCAGCAGGGGGTGGCTGGGGCACATTGGTAAGGTTCTCACTGTCAACGGTCCCTGGCCGACCTTTGCGCTCGGTGTCGCAACAGCTTCAGTCATATACTAAACCCTCGGTAATTGCCAGCATCACGGGGGATCAGCGACGATCGCAGGAGGACAAGAAGGCCACGCGACTTCACGATTTCGCGCGAGAGCATGTTTAATTACACGTCATGTATGTGAGTGTAGAGACATCGACGACATCTCTATTATTCTATGTCGTCTATAGTTCTTTCTAGTACGGCCTTTATACCATCTCCTATCCTCGTATTTTCATTCTTAGTGAACAAACTTTGAGCAACGACGTTGGGTGCCAGTATTGAATAGTATTTTATTCGATGCGAGTTAAGGAAAGGCAATGTGTGTGAGACATATGCGATGACGAGACAAAATGACAGGTCGTTAAGTCGATAAAACATTATTTGGCCATGTCATCACAACTTGACCTATCTGATGAATTAAGTATATTTTTAAAACAAATGGTTTTGAATATCTTTAACACGTATCTAATCGATATGTTATGAGAAGGTTGTTTTTATAAGTGATTGATTATTTCTAAAAGGAGAGAATGAAACGAGGGTGATAACCAGTATAATCATGATCCCATGTTTGAAATAATTGATCATTCAACGATCTGAATGAAAAGTCGAAAAGTCATAGGTGCTCTGACACATAAATGGGCAGAGTTTGGAAGAAAGCAACTCAGGTATAGCTTGATATATACGCTCGTATCGCATTACGAGGGTTTCTCTGTCTGATCAAGCGACACAAAGTCCAGCTCTACCGTTGAAAAAGGAGCACTAGGTTTTTCGTCGGTACTCCTGATGACCGGCTGTCAATACGAGCTCAGACTTCCCTTCCGGAATGAATGAAACGCTTTGGCAGTTCGTTTACAGGCGGGGGCGGTGAGCAGTATTATGTTCCATTCGTTCTTCTCATTCCACGTATAGATATATACGGGAGGGTCAATATTATACGAGCGATTGAGCGTATCCCCGGTTTTTCTGTTTACGTTTCTACTCCCGCACACTGTAAGCTAGCAGGTCTTGAAAATTAGTGCCAATTAGATTCGTATGGCGATTTCTATTCGGCCTTTTTGTTAACAACTTGCTCGACAAGTTGTTAAGAAGGTATTGCGTATTGTTTATTATCGTACATTACTTTTTTAATTGATTCTTCAAAAATTTCTTAGTTATATAATTTCATCGTTAATAGAGGGTGATAAAAAGATGACAATAGGATGATTTACTTTAGCCTTACTATGATTTATTTGTGGCTATCAAAAAATTATAATATAAACTTATAGTACAAATTATGCTAATATAACTATATTATATACTAATTGTATTTATAACTTTTATAATTAGTGAACATTTATTTTCAGAAATGAATTAATAATTTTATAAAAAACAAATATAATTTAATTAAATTAAATAAAATTTAAAAAATACAAATATATGAAAATAATTGTTCAAAATTGCATTAAATGAAATATTGTATGTTTCTCAAATGCATACGGAAAATAAGGAAAAGTATTTCTATATTAAAACAACACCGTTGTACAATAAAAAACGACAAAGCAAGGTTCTTGAAGCATGTAACTTCAGAACGTATGTCGTTTCACACTGACTGCATATACGGCAGATCGAGTTATCGCAAGTCCAATCGTGCGCAATCTAATCCGATCAATCGTAGGCTATCCATTACCGTAATCCACTTTACATTGCTCTTATTCACAGGGTAAGGGTGTGAATAACAAGAAACTATATGCAAATCGTTGCAAACACAAAAAAATGTCAGTTTCGATCGAAATTTCATTTCAACTCATAATCAAATGAAACGATTTATATCTATAAAAAGAAAGAAATATCAAGGTAAAAATCGTTTCAAATGATCTCTAATAACAGTCATCGATTTCTTAATCGGTCTCACAATTTTTATTCGTTTAAAGTTTTCACGATGTGAACACGTAAACGTAGTATTGTCACGTGACATTGATTTGACGTAATTGGCACCAGGAAGGAGACGGACGGGGCAGAAATGATTGGGATAAGCCGGTATAAGCTGGGATAAGCAGACCGTGGATTTGCTGCTAAGCGAGGGTCGCCAGAATTTCGACGTACTTTTCTAACGGAAGGGAGTTCCTCGATTGTTTAGCTTGATCCGGGCCGAATCTTCCAATACGTCTTTGGATTTTATTCCAAACTATCTGCTTATCAAGTGATAATGTTCATGTGTTCGTAAAATACTAAAAATAAAGTAAATTTTAAATTTGTTAAGTATCTAGATATTGGATGATATTTTAGAATTGAGACAATCTTTACGAAGCTTCGACAATTTATTTTAAATAAAAAATATATTTTAGATGCAAACACATCATAGAGTCGTTTATTTCAAAAGTGTACTAGTGTAAGAAAGACTTAAATCTTCCGTTAATCTAATGTTACTTCGACCGACAAAAGAGAAGGGAACGAAAAAAAGACGAAGAATAAGAGATAATGTACTTCGATGATGCGTAGAACTTCTGTTCGTAGGCGTTCAAATATACCATACAACGAGTGGGTTCCGATGTAATGCGAACATCAAACACTCAGTAAACCCGAGATTCCGCGTCAGCCTGTGAGAACGGACACCTGAATACGCGAGCTAGAATCCGCTTTAAGCTTGGTAGATTTCCTACTTTCAAATCGCAATACGTTTCAAGTCTTAATAATAATTATATGTAACGAAAAATAAAAAAAAAACAATAGATCTTATATTTTCATTCGAAATTACATATCGATATAAATAATGTGAATAATCGATATGTATAATGTGAAATTTTATATTATAATTTACACGAATATAGCTAATACTTAACAGATATTAAATTTCGTATATGAAATAATAATTAATTTTGTATCAAAAAGATGAAATTATACAGAAATATGAAAGTGTGACATAAAAGTTATATGGGATTATAGAAGATTAAACAAAAGAGGAAACAAGTGCAAACTCGTACTTACATATGTACGGTATTATTTAGCGTGAATTCATAAATCTTTGATTTTAATTTCACCGTCAATAAAGACAGCCAGTCGGATAGGAAGATCGATCAAGAGTGACATACGCAAAGCGTTATGCGTTATATTCTTTTGTCCCGGAAGGGTGCTGTCGGGCTACACGTGTGATTTCACGGATCTTTATCGAGTCGCGAACTCGATATACTACTACCCTATTCTGCGTTCGCAAAAGGGAAGAGCGTAAAATTTGAATAAATGTGCATGGACAGGAATCGTCAGTTATGCTGAATCAGTTGACATACTAATCAAGATAGGATATTACCACCTAAACATATGAACATACGAATGAATAATTGTTATCATTAAATATGTTCTAATTTGAATTAAATCTGGTTTTCAAAATAAAATAAACAAATTCGAGGTTAGGATAACATAGATACTATTGCAAAATAAAAATTATTTCAAATTATTATTATATCTCTGGTAAGAATGAGCAATGAAATATTTTACGCCTTCGTAATGAAATCATGTGAAAAATTTCCAATCCTTTCACTTTTCACAAAGACATAACGGTTCGTCAGCTGGCCGTACCTGAACCTAAAAAGGGTTAAGCAATCACTTGGAAAAATAGTAGAACCAATTGGAAATAAAATAAATGATCTTTCTTGTCGTTGATCTTTTTTCAACGATTAATTCTTTAAATTCGTGCATCGAGTAACGTCTACGTATCTACAGAAAAAAAAACAATTATTGTTCGAGTTAAGTTAATAAATTCTTTGACGGACGTAATTAGAAACGTTGTGAAGATTTTATTCACAATCTTCTCGATTGTCTTTTCGACTGCTATGACCGCAAAACATGATGAAACTAACCGCAACAGTTCGACCAGATAATCGTGATATACAATTTTTCTAACTTTTTTATTTTCTTTCTTTTTTCTTTTTTTTTCTTTTTGTTTAAGTTTCAGAAATCTTAACCAATAAGAGCATATTATGCTTCAATTAATTTTATATACGAAATATTATCGGATTATTTGTGAATACGATCATTTATAAACGTATTATCAAATTAAGTAAAACAATTGAGGAATAAATCAGTATCAAACGTCAACGTATAACATAAACGCATAATTAGTCAAGTAAAAAGAGAACAGGATGATCCTGAAGGACATATCCAGAATGTTTCATTGTAAAGTATGCCCCGGATAATACCAATGTATACGTATACCTACGACTGAGATCGACTCGAGTCACTTTACACTTTAATTTACGCTTCCAAATAAATCCTCGTATATGGGGTTCAATCGAAAACGATATGAATGAAAGAGGAGAAGGAGAGGAAAGAGACGTCCTTCTAATCCAATGGCGATCCAATGTATGCTCGCGCATGTTTTCAATGAACGCCCGAGGTTTCTCTGTTTGCAGACAGTAAATTATGGAGCACAATGTGAACTATAGAAACCCTTTCATCCCTTACGATTTATAAAACGAGAAGACATCTATTGCTAACATGTTTTTTTTTATTCATCTTTGATATATGTATACGTACGAATACCTCACCTTTATTCGATCTCTCTTTCTTCATCTATATATATATATTTTTTCTTAATAAAAAACAATCTACCCAAAATGACAAAATTAAAAAATTAACATTATGTGTATGTGTGTATGTGTACATGTATATATTTGAGAGGACAAGGACCCTCGGAAATTTAGACGATCGATACAAGATTCGCCTGCCGCATCTCCTCCCTAGTATCCATGGTGATGTAGCAATGGCTTCCGGAATGTCGCGGCGCCTGCGTCGGTGAACTCGGTGTAATTACATCTTTTTTAAAGCTCCTTTGAATCAAGAAGAAAGATCCCTGATTTCGACTATCGCTTTTATTATAATCTTCTCAATATACTCGATATTTCCCACTGTTTCTAAAGCATTGTATTATATATATATTATTCTATTAGAAAAAAAAAAGATTCCGCATAGATTTCGTAGAGAAAAAAGCAAAAAGAAAAAAATTAGAACATCATTTATCAAAAAAGAAAAAGAACGCTTCACGACCAGTGTCGAAAAGCATACGTCTCTTCTCCGGTTGTAACACCATCATCAAGTTGCTGCGCCCTTACTGAGAGTTCTCTTTTTCTCTCTCTCTCTCTCTCTCTCTCTCTCTCTCTCTCTCTCTTCAAACAGGAAGAAGTCCTGTCGAGACCCTTACGACATGAATTACATTCACTCGCTAGGTTCTTACGCGTTTCGTATTCGAGGGCACGAACGGGGCACGACCCACTGAGCGTCAAAGCGAGTTAACGTCGAATAAATCAAAATAAAAGGGGAGAGAGAGGGGGTAGGCATAAAATCCCTGTAGGGCGACGGACTAGAAAAATCAGCCGACCCGTGCGAGAGAAGTCGTCTGAAAGAGTTACCTGTGAAAAATTCTCTTGAAATATTACATCTTTACTTTTTTTGTTTTTCATCCAATATGTCTCTGCTGCTGCACATGGTCGAATCTTCAAATTTGTCGATAAAGAGCGTCGATAAAGAGCGATGAAGAAAAGTTATTACATCTAATCGTTTAATTTCCAAATTATTTTTGACATTTTCTCGAACAGATCGCAGGTCTTTTCTTTCTTTTTTTACTACTTAGAAAAAGGGTGCAAAATCTCGATAAGCGATAATTGATTTTACGCCCCCTGATTTATGATCAGGAATGACACAAAACGACGATTTTGGGGTAAAAATCGAGCGAATCTAACCCCATCGCTCCCCGTATATTCTCTAGTTGTACCTATCGACATGTGTTACCCGTTCATCTGTTGAGTTGAGTAAGGGTGGACAACGAATTTCCATCTTTATCGGCAAAATTGGGATATGTTCTTTATGAGATCTTTGTTCGCGTAAGGCGTCACGCTGAAAACGTCAACGCACAGGAACGAATTCCATATCAGTTTCTATTGTAATAGCAATCGAAAATTAATGTAACGTAGGTCATTGTATAATGATGATGAAAAAAGGATTTCATTCAACTCGTATTGGTCTGTTGTAAATTATTTCATGAAAATCTAATTTATTTACGTTTTAGAATTAAATTAAAAAATTTTTTTATCAGAATGTTTATAACAACAATTCCATATAACTCGGAATGTTGATTTATTTTTCTCACGTTCGTCATTCTTCGGCCATTATGCGAAAAATATCAGTTTCGAACGGATAATACCCCTTTTACGAGTAGAACCGATAAATGTCAGAACGTCAGAGGCCAAAATGGTACTTAAGCCGATTCGGAACTTATATCAGCCAACTCCTGTTTATCTATATACGAATAATACTCCAATAAAAGATATGGATGTAGATTGTGCTCTAGAAAATCACGCATTATATCGAATATGGGAAAGTCAAACAACCGATAAGAAGAACATTAGAATAGTAGATATTAACAAAGTCTTCATAACGATTGATTTCCTTTAATTCTTCTCAATAGACATTTTTTATGAAGGAAGAAACATTTCTTCGGAGAATATGTCTAGATGCTAACGCTTTTCTTTTCATTCGACTCCATACTTTTTTCACTATCGAAATCTCGCAAAGAATGGATTTGGAAAAGTATCTGTTTCATCCGACGGAAGATAACACCATCTGCTCTTTTCGCTAAGCATAGACGAACACTCATTGACAACGGCGGCGGTATACTTTGAAAATAGGATCGCAGCAATTTACTTTCACGTATCGATGATCATCGATGGTAGATACTTTTTAATATCTTGTAAAAAAAGTGATAAGATTGTCTTTCTCGCATCCATTAAAAATTTCCTGTTTCTCTACTCTTTAAATCTTTTTTTCTTCATTTTTTTTTTTTTTTAATTTAACTATAAATTTATAACAAAAATATTTAATGTCACATTTCATATATTATCAAGCATGCATAAAAATTAAAAAAGAAATAAGATAAAGATATTCAAGAATAAATAAAGATTAAAAGTCTTGTTAAAGAGATCGTCGAAGTTATTTCGTAAAAGAAAAAAAAAAGAAGGAAAAAACTGACCTGGACTAAAAGAAAGAAGGTATTCAGTAGCATTCTACAAACTGTATAGTGTTAGTCGAATGTGTTTCTTGTACTTACTTTCATTTCTAGCTTGTTTAGCTCTGTTTTTAACATTGCCTTCGCTTTTTGATATATTTCGAAAGAAAAAAACAGTTAAGCATTATTAATCAAATATCACATATTATGTTGTATATAGTATATAATTTGTTTTCTTTTTTTTCAACATTATGATTAAAAATGAGCATTCCAATACGAAATTATTCATTAGATACTTTTTTCTATTTTTATTAGGAACTCGATTTTTAAGGACACTTTTCACGTGTCACGTTCATGATCATCCCCCGTTATGGTTTTCTAACCGTAAGCTATCGGTTACGCGAGAACGTACTTGAATATCTATTCATGCATAGACATTCGCTAGCGTAAACGTATAAAGTCACGACATGCATATATGATCGATAGGCATTCGTAGCTCTTGATCCGTGTAATTCGCCCGCACGAGAGGATACTATGACTGCATTGTCCGGCTGTCGGCTCCTCATACGTCGCCATTTTGACCGATCCGTTTTACGCACTGTTCGAAAAATAGAATTTTCACATATCTACCTGCTTCCCCTCTTTACGTCACGAATTTTGATCGAGGAAAGAGATTATTCTATTCGAGTGGGATATATCGGTTCCGCTTCCGTCGGAAGAAATAAGGAAAGAAACAGAACGGGAACGCTTAAAAATAGAAAAGTGTAACATTTCTATGCCTTTCAAGCGTCAATACGTCAAAGATTGAAATGTGTGCAATTTAGCGAAATGTCAAGATTGTTTAACGAATTATTTCTTTTTTATTTTTTTATTTTTTTTGATGGAATTTTTTAACAACTATGTCTCATCTTTTATCAAGAAACAATTATAGTTATCATGAAGTAACTTTGAATTTCATTAAAGTAGAAAGAGCTCAATAAATATAAATAACTAATATGCACCTTACACTATCATTTTCAATAATAGAGACATTACATGAAAGCGTAGGACTGTTTGCCAATAAAGCTCCAAAACTTTGTCTTTTTCTACATTCGTTCTGCTTTCGGGACAACCCTCGAAAGGCCACCGAAAGGGCTTATAGTTGTGAATGATGACAAGGGGAACGACGAACGAAGTCGGAGAGGATAAGAACGAAAGGAATGGTGAATAAAGGAAGACGGGTGGATATGAGAGAGAAATACCTCGAACGGTTGGCGTGAGGGGAAGTCGTTTCGTCAATGGCCACCCTGTGTATAGCTGTATATCACAATACAGAGCACTAGAAAGAGAAAAAAATTGCCAAAGAAGAAGTCCTATTTGACCTTATTCGGAAAGATTTTCTAGGTGAATATGGCAGTAAAAGCACGTCTGTGCTTTCTCTTTCTACCTGCTGAACACTTTTTACGCTGTCAACGGCCATCTATTTTGTTCTGAAAAATTGAAATGTAACATTGACGCATCGTCGACCTATTGAGGTCGATGGACAATCGAGACTCGAGAATTTCGATACACCTTAACACGCCTTTCTAAGAATTTTGTCCTTTTTCTCGATCGTTTCTTCGAACATTTTTCAAAAAAATGTTTTTTCAAGAAAAATTCAATTATTTACAACTTTTTTCGTTATGTAGGTATTCGGGATGTGTTAATCCTGATAATGTTGAAACAAAATGATTAAACTCCGCAACATTAGTAAAGTATCTTCCAAAAAATGTAAGAGGCGCCGGTTCCACTTGGAACTCCATTCGGTATAAAAGAGCCCGCGTAAAATTTAGCACCTAGAAGACAGTTACGAGGCGCATCAAAAACGCTTCTTCTTCGACGACTGCAAACCGCTAATTTCACAGTCGTTTAAGAGACGATAACTCATGGAGATTTACAATACGTTTTAGTAATAACTGTTCGTTCTCGACACGATATTCCATTAATATTCGGAAAAGTATAATTCATGAGAGTAATTTTTCGAAAGATTTAATGACTTTAATGAACTCTAACGAATTTTGTTCAAATCTTTGAAAGAGATAAATTCCATTGATTTTCTTCGCATTTCACCGATTATAAAATATTACGTTTTATGAAGTGAGAAGGACTGTGAGCATTCCATAGGTGGTCCTCGAACAACAACCCTTCATGGTTCTCGTAGAGTAGTAGCAACAGTCGAGCACCTCTTTAACACTCTTACTTTCTCTCTCTTTTTCTTCACTTCGTCATCGAATGGAACGATGATGGCTCAGCTTGACGTCAAAATAACCAAATGTCAACAGTGCGTTACGTTCCTATGGGGTTCTCGATCGAATTATAGGTGAGCAAGGACCTCTCGATGGGATGTACGAAGCGACCCCGTCGCGAGCTTTCTTCTCTCAATTAAGCGCGAGTGTCGAGAGAAGCGTATGCAGCTGTCCTTTAAACGCCCATCTACACGAGATTTAGTTTTCTTTGCCCACGCGTTCATGAGAAACAGAGAGAGAGAGAGAGAGAGAGAGAGAGAGAGAGAGAGAGAGAGAGAGAGAGAGAGAGAGAGAGAGAGAGAGAGAGAGAAAGAAGGAGAAAGAAAGAAAGAGAAAAATACATATGTTATACGCTTTTTCAGAGGTAAGACGATAGGGAAAAAACCAGTTTGATAGGCAAACCCGACCGCCTACTTTAATGGACGTACCGCCAATTTTCGATAGAAGGTCAATTTCGTGAAATGCGTAAGGTTGACCAAGCAATGGACATTGTCCAGGTAACACCCCGTGTAGCTGCATTCTCACAAACAAAGGAAGGGGCAAACCTCTCCTTTAGAAGCCTTTCAATTTACAGTTTTAGCTCTCTCTTTTTTATCTGCCTATGTGACTAATCGTTTGTATCATTATACAAATTTTACGGATCGGTTTGTCGCGAAAGTTTGTTACGAGATAATATTTTCAGATCATTTCCGGTTGAGTAAGCCCAATTTCTAATTGATCAAACTCGGAGATAAATAAAGCGTCGAAAGATGTGTGATCGTCGAACCATCTTTACGATCTATCTCTAGACACCAGACATCCTTTGCAACAGACGAAGAAACGTGTCGCGGCGTTCGTCAAAGCGACATTTTATGCGTGCCGCCTCCGCCCATTCGTATACATATAAACTTGCCAGGAATCCAAACAATTTTCGTCGCACTAAAACCATACTTCTGTTTATAATAATAGTTATCTCGTATGGTCTGTTCCTATTTGTTTATTCTCTTCTAACAGCACGGATTAGACCTCTCTGGTATGACTTACTTATGAACAAACACATCCATCGTTCGGGAATTGATGAGATTCTCGTTATTCGTTGATAGATTCGTAAGAAATGTTATTCCTTTTCCAAGACTTCGATGTGGTCTTTCAAGAATTTCTCAATGTTATCACATAACAAGATTCTAATTCAATAAATTTCTATTGTAAATGAAAACTATCTTTTTTTCTTTATTCATTATTTTTAAAACATATATATTTAGAGTAGAAAAAGATATCAGTGATTGTTAGATCATTGGTACCATCAGCGATCATTGTAAACGGTTTTTCTACGGACCCCTTGAAAACAGAATTGAAAAGAAAAGGTAGGAGTAAGGAGAACTGTTCGGTACGATGACATCGAGATTTTTACGATTCCGCCCAGATAGCGAGACGAATGGAAGACGATTAAATTGACACTGACATGAATCATTGTCGAAGCAAAAACCAATGGAATAGTCAGCTTTGAGATAAGAATGCCATAGAATAAAAGGGATCTGGCATGAAAGTTACAATTAGGTGAAAATAAGAAACTAATTTTAAGTAACTATAATATACCAATAGTTGTTAAAAACGAATAACATATAAATATGTATTAACGAAGAAGAAACAAAAATAGGTCCGACTTTCTTTTAATTGATTACTTTTTGTTGAAGAGTGTTTTAGTTACACTCTTTCAAAGTTTTTGCGATTACACAGGGTGTCTCGTTTTAATGATTCCACACGAATACTATTAAACCTCCATGCAATTCACTAATGAGCATGAAACTTTTTAAGGAAGACGCTAGCGTAAAATTATATCTCACGAAAGAGGGGAAACAAGAACGGGTACGTAGTCACTAAAATCGGGGGTGACTTTGACGAGAGGGTGCATCACCTGGTAGAACCATCTATCACACGATACGAAAAGGAAGAAGGGATACCAGAAAAAGAGTGAGAGACAGAAAGAACATGTATACACGGACACATGCGCACAAAGACGTCTACTAAGCGAGGGAGGAACAAACGAAAGGGACGTATCCACAATTTGTCCTCGTCACGTTTAACGTAGCTGCCTTCGGAAAAAGGACCAAAAGGGGTTGGAGCCAAACGATAGAACCCTGGCGTTCACAGTTATAACCTTGTTACATCTACTATATATTACAGCACACACCTACCTTACACGCTCACAGCCTGTCCATTAACTTCTCGTCGCAGGAAATTAACATTTTGTACATCACTGAGAGAGAGAGAGAGAGAGAGAGAGAGAGAGAGAGAAAAAGAGAGAATATAAAGAGAGTGAGAGGAAAGGGTATGCACGATCGTAAAACACAGCCGGTGTTAGATGCTCGCCTACATGTAAGTTCAGACATATCTTTTACAGTCAAACCTTATGTGGAATCTTTTAATTTGAATATTATTATAGAATAATGATGGTTTAGTAATTTATTTGCTAATTTGTTTTACATTTTATCCTATTAAAAAAATTGTTATCAATCTGTAATTTATTAGGTCTTTTTTGTAACAAATGACAAGAATAAAATAACTGAAACGTAGAAAAATTTAAAGACGACTCAACTATATATTTATATGGGGAATAACTTAATTGTATACTTTTATTATGTCGAGTTGATTAAACAAATCTAACGACTACCGTTCAGTTATAAGGTGTAATAAAATTATAAAATTAGCCTGAAAGTATGAAGTATAGATGTTAGAAAATTTTTACAAAACAAATTTTTTTAAATAAAAATAATTTACAGAAATTTACACGGTCTTTCGATTCCCAGGCTATTTATATTTAACTTAGTTACTAATTAAACCATATGTTTTTTCTAGAATTTATAAGTGTCATATTTAACGCCTATGTAAAAATTAGGGAAACCAAAGAATTTGATATGTATTCAAGAAAAATAATGCAAAAACTCGATGTGACATGATAAATCTCGACAAGCAATTAAGCATGTCGCTGTAATTCCCTAATTCTCATAATAATCAAACCTATGCTGCCATTGTCCTTATACGAGCTATTGTCTTAGCTGCACGTCGTACTTTTGTGCCACCCGTGCAAATATGCCTCTTTGTTCTTTATAATCAGCCGTTACACGTCTTTCAGTCCGAGTTCGCAATAAACCGCTTAAATGGCAGGGTGGTCTGGATCTTTGCCTATTAGAAAGTCAGGATAAAATTTGCTTTTTAGCGATATCTGATAACTTATGTATTCGATATAAAAAATAAAATATCAAATCGATCAAATTAAAATGTTCATCATCGATTGAAAAAATATTGACTGGTTAGTAATAATAAATAGCATCAATTAAAGGATCCTCTAAAGATTTCCACGAGCATGTATTTCTTACCAAAAATAGAAAGCCATTTTATACTTATTTATCACATCGTGTTTGGAAAATAACTGCCCCCTAAAATCTCGCATCGGTGGTCCTCGACATTTCCTGAAGAGGTTTTCAAAGGATCGAGGATGCAGATGTTTACGCAATGGACTAAGTTCACGACTTTTCGAGTGGGTAAATACATCTCTTTTGCTCGTTCTAGACTTCATTATTTGTTATTGTGATAGTTATATAAATTTCGAAATTCACGGTACGATTAACACAACGAGTAGACAAACTTATTTCTCGATATATTTTCACGAAATTCTTTGCAAGATTCTCTTTCAGGAGGATTCTCAGAACTATTGAGAAACTTTCGTTCTGCGTTCCAACAATTTTACCGGATTGACTTGTACGTTTTCTACCAGACAACGAGCATCCTTCGATAATACGTGCAATCTTCACGATGTAAGAGCAACAGTATCGGCAGTAATAGTAAAAAAAGTAAAAAAGAAATAACAGTAGAACGAAAGAAAGAAAATCTTCCTCCTCGAGGAGTTTCGATTACACGGTTACTTTGGCCTCGTCAATAGAAAACGGGCATACAGAGAGAAAACAGGAGACGAGATCACGTCTCTTATGGTGATCGCGCGTTCTTGGGAAACATTGCAAAAGAAGAAAAAGAAGAAGAGCATGGAGTATACCGTGCGTGCAAAACCGCACAAAGGAAATTTCGCGGAGCGAACTGCAACGACTGCTCGAGAGCCTCCACCTTCCCATCCTTTCTTCTTCGTCCTTTTTTTGTCTTCTATTTTTCACGTTTCTTCTGACTGGTACCGCAACACGAATTTATTCTGCCGTAGGTCCCCTCACTTCGAGCTGAGAGAGAAAAGAGTAATGTGAATCTCCATGAACAATTTCTAAAGAAAATATCCATACTCTTGATTTGTTGAATCATTTATGAATATTTAAAATGTTTTAAAATTTATTTCAGGTAAACTTTTATTTTAGGAATCACTTACAGAGTCTATTTTTATAGTATTTTTATATTTCATTCTATATCTACTTTTTTATTATACTACTACTTTTTTTGATTTATTATTATTGCGACAATTTGTACGATGCAATACTTTTTTTCGTTCAATTTCTCGAAAAAACCGCACAACTTTTTCCCCTTCCCGATATCGATTCAAGACGGCGTATAATTCGATATCGATATCGTAATCCTATACGAAAACGGCACACACAGACACCTTAACTTGCAATATCGTCGATCGACCACGTGCAACGTCACTCGACAAAGATCTTTTCTACGGTCATGTGTAGTGGTTTGCCTTGTACATTCGTCGTCATCGATATTCACGATGGACCTCCCGATGCATAGTGATCGTCGATGCGGAGGAATCGTGTCACGGAAGATTATTTCGAAGCTGCACTTCATCTAGAAATAAATCGAACGAGAACATTCCCACTAAACTTAAGAATAATAATTAATATGTGGTCGACTGAACCAAGCTATAATATCTTGTTTAAATATTACTTTCACCTCTTATTTTTTTTTAATAAAACTGTATTTTTTTTAAAACTAAATTATATTTCTTAAAATTAAATGTGATCGTCGGATTAGATATATTTTAACAGACTATGAAGGACCGTCGCACTCTTTCTCTCTCTTTCTCTCTCTCTCTCTCTTTCTCTTTCTCTTTCTCACTTCTCAAGATGTACTTTACGTCTTGTCCTTGAAAGAAGTCGATAGCACGTGCTAGTTCATTCCCTCTTGCCAGCTGCAAATGTCGTGACAAGATCCGGCAAAATCGAGCAAACGCATGGAATTGGAGAACGCGGGACCCATCTGGCGCGTGCGTGACCTCCTTTAATTATCTTAACTCTTTGCACTTAACTGTTCCAAAGATTGCCTCGGGCATCGTTCAACTATGCGAATTCAAAAATAATTTCAACGTCCTCTCGAAGCTTCGTTTCATTCATCTTTGTCGTAAGTATCCTTTTTTTCATTCGATGGGGAAATACTATCGATTTACTATGGAGGTCGTCAGACCTTTTTTCTTTTTTTTTCTTCTTCTCCCTCTTCTTTCAACACTCCCTATCAAGCCTGTCTACCGACCCCATTTCTAGGGGTTGGTAGTAACGCGCACACTCTCTGCGATCGGAGGGTGGATTCGCTTTGCCCGGCTGTCAAGAAAATCCTCCCTTCCGTTAGCCAATCGGCGTACGAGCACGCCCCATGACGTCACACACATCCCTTCAGCCTATAATTAGCCAATCCGATTGCAAGTTATCTTTTACGCAGCCCTCGACTGATTATATTTACGAGCCAATGATTTTTGCACTGCTCGGAAACCCCTACAAGAACGTTCGGATTTCAGAGGGGTTAAAAGAGGACGAGCATAAGGGTCTTCCCCTTCTTTTTACAATTTCAGATTCCGTACCATCTCTCTCTCTCTCTCTCTCTCTCTCTCTCTCTCTCTCTCTCTCTCCCTCTCTCTCTCTCTCTCTTTCTCTCTCTCTCTCTCTCTCGTCTCCTCTCTCTCTCTGTTTCCCTCTTTTTGTATTGATATTCTCGCAAGTATAAGCATACTTTTTTTTTGATATTCCATCATCCCACTCTGTCGAGTATCAACAACAAAGAAAGGGAAAAAGAAAATAAGATACTTATCTCTCTTTCTCTCATTCTCTTTTTCTCTTTCCCTCTTTCTCTATAATAATATATAAATATTAGACATGTATTTAGATAATGAAATAAGTTACAATTTAACACATTTCTGCTTTTCCACTATCTTATATTTATTATATTATATATATATATGAAATATTATATATATATATGAATGGTATCTTCTTCTATATTTTATGTACAATATACATCTTCAGGTATATAGTAATACTTTATAAAAAAAGAATGTTCTAGATGGCTCACTCAGGTAAATGATAGCGAAATGAGGAGGGAAAAAAATTATCGATCTCCTTTGAAAAAAGATCTCTCGAAGATAGCGATTATATGAAGCAGATAGGTAAGGGGAGTAGAGAACGGAATTTTTGAAGATAGGAAGAAGAAAAGAAGGTTGGACGGCTCCCGATACACAATACAAAATACGGAACCTGATATGTACGTGTGTTGGTAAGTATCGCTTTCTGAGCTTTGGGATAATCCGCTTAGGCTAGTCTACGGCTCTGTCAACGCGTCGTCATCATGTTTGAACGTATTGTTAACGTGTTTTGTGAGAAAACAGCATTTTCGTCGCTCGAGGTGACGACAAGAAGAGAACTTAACTTATCTTCGTCATAACAGATACGAAGAGGAAGAGCCGGTTTCTTTTTCACGTAGGAGGATTTCAATGATCGGCCTAATACCTCTCTCGGATCTCATATTGATTTGAGATTCCTTAATTGTTCGTTCGTCGAAATATTTCAAAGAGCGAAATAGTTCGTTTGTCGAAATATTTTATCGTCACCAAGTACTGGTATATACCTGTGCATATTTTTGTTTCCGTTTTGACGGTTCGTTAACAACGATGATGATGATATCATGGTTGTCTCATTTTACAGTAAGAGAAAGAGAGAGAGAAAGAGAGAGAGAAAGAGAGAGAGAAATAAATAGAGAAAGGAAGGGTTACCGTAACCACCCTGAAAAGGACCCATATAATCTCATGAATACATAATCCAGATGCAAACAGCCGCCACGCGCACATCGTTTTAAACGGTCACGATATTTCACGGATTATAAGAATGCAACATGAAAGGATGTTTGCACTTTGCTTCCACAGTATGCATGTATTTATATATAACACTGGTAAGGATCGATATTTTGCGTTATGTTTACAAAGTATATGCTCTGGAAGATCGTAAATTGTAAATATTAAAAATTGTGACAAATACAAAATAAAAGTGAGATTTCAAATCTACAAAAGCGCTCACATCTAAGGTAGCGTAGATTTGAATTATGAGAAAGAACTCGATCGTTGATGCAAATAGAGATAAATCTAATCCCTCGACCTTTTTTTTTACTGGGCAAAGTAAATTTCGATAAGGATACTTTTGTGATAAAAAGTAGACGTTGATCGATGAGTATATAAATCGGATTGTTCTCTCTTAGGATAAAAAATAGAAAAAAAAATTGCTTTTCATTTTGTCGTATGTATCAGCATTTCGCCAACGTGTACATTATTTTAAGAGACACATAATAAGGATGAAAACAAATTTTTTCATTAATAAAAATTTCAATCGGGAGGATGAAGGAAATATAGAAAATTTCTTAATTTCTTTATAAAGAAAGTTATTATTTTTGCTGTAATCACACGAGGACTCACATTTTCGTTTATTCCATTTCTATAGCAATTATTCGCTTCTTTTTTATGGAAAACTTTCAACCGAAGGAAGTACGATCAAAATCGAGATTGCACAACATGCAGGAGCACTTTAAAATAATTACTTTACCATTTCACAAATGCATACATGCAAACACATACACACACGTATAAGCACGCTCTAATCATTCTCTCTCTTTCTTCCCATTTTCCTTTAATTCTTTTTTTATTTCTTTTTTCCGACTTATAAAAATATATTGGACGGAAGCCGCAACATGATTCTTTATACTTTTTAAAAAAAGAATAAAGTCGTTGTTAGGTACAGCGGTCAATATCTGAGCGAGGGTCTCTGTCCTCTCGTCGAAGATCATCCGTAAATAAAAGAAATGAACTCGTGTGAAACTTGGGCAAAAAAGACAAAAAATGAAGAAGGAAGATATAGACCTACGCTGATATTGCACAATATGATTATTTACACGATATATATATATCGATTTTTCACACCTCGCTTCTTATGTACAAAAGAGGACAGAATCTTTCTCATTATTGTTAAGATTAATATTGAAGGAAACACATCTTGTTTCCTTTTCTTGCAACAATATTAGAGTTCCATCGTTTTCATATAAATAAGGTTATATAAATTACTAATATAATTACAAAGATTTTAGAGATATCTATAATTAGAACCTTTTATTAGTAAATGAGCGTAAATAGCTCTTGCAAAAATACAATTTTTATTAAACTAACTAAGAAAGTTGTTACTCTTTTAATATTCGTTATGACTTTCTCTCTTTCTTTTTTC
Source organism: Vespa crabro (assembly GCF_910589235.1). Classification (NCBI taxonomy): domain Eukaryota; kingdom Metazoa; phylum Arthropoda; class Insecta; order Hymenoptera; family Vespidae; genus Vespa; species Vespa crabro. Next base: position 4,683,141 of record NC_060957.1, read on the forward strand.
TTTTCTTCTTGTTAATCATCATTTATTATAGTGAATTCGCCAATGAAGTCATGCAGTATCGCATTTCTTTATCATGAATGAATAACTTACTGCATTCTTCATTCAGTCAAAACTGGCAAGAAACCAAGGACACAAAGTGTCGAGAGTAAGTGTAAAACTATTAATCGCTCTTTCATACAGACATTCTCTTCCATTTTTTAATAAAACATATTCAAGTACGCAAAATAGAAGCAGCATTATTCGATTTTTTTGTCACTTTGTTTCGTGTTAATTGTTTACAATACTTTTACGTATAATCTTGATCGTTAATTACACGATCAATATAATTCAGTCAATTTTGTTAACAGATATCTCCCATGATTCTCAATACTGTATTCATCACGACACTGGAAGAAATCGAGGACCAAAGGCAAAGACGTAAAATCCAAGTACCTAGTATTTTAAATTCAGCAAGATGTAATTACAAGAAGCAGGCACTTCAAGAACATGATTGTCTATCTCCTTGGCCCTTCGCCACCTCGAAAAATGATCGATGATGATGTTATTCAATAGAGTTCATGTACGTCTTAGACGCTGCCGTTTTCGTCACTCGAGACTCCTGATGAGGACACTTAGTTCGCGGAAGGAAGCTCCTAGTTTACCCGGAGCTGATTGTTTTTTCAAAATAATGCCACGTATCGTAGACAATTTCTCGTAACAAGAGAGGCACTTTTGATATCTATAAAAATAAGGTATAATATGTTAATATATGAGAAAAAAAATGTTTTTAAATATATCTCGGTAGAAAAAAGTACAAGTTACTAACCGTTCTTCTCGCGAAACATCGACGCCTATCGTGTGAAGAGGTGCTTCTACGTTTGACTTTATCACTGAAGCAAAATTACGTAAAATAAGTCTCAATGCCGATAAACCTACGGTTATGTACCTGAAAGAAAATGTTCCTTTTAATATCGTTATAAGATTTATCTCTTTTATGAGTGACTTAACGAAGCATTATCAAAAATGATACGGTCTAAAAAAAATTCGAAGATGTGGGAGCGAGAGAACACAAGAGCGAGAAAGTCGCGTTACGGCTACTAAGGTGTTACAAAATAAGTTATTGGACCATAACGATTCCAATAAATAACGAAAGTTACCAAAGACTCGCCCGAGCGATTCGACGCGCTTCCTGTTGGCCGACGATAAAAGGGTTCGAGCAAACTGCCGTTTGAATCGGCGAGACGAATCATAAGCAAGGCCATAAATACAGGACGCAACGAAACGATTATTTCTAACGTTTAACTTCACGGACTTTAAAAAATCAAACGCTGTTCGTTGAATTTTTCAACAAAACTAATTTTAGCATACCTTATTTATTATGTTTATAACATCATTCAATTTCACCATTTTATCTTTATTTTGTTCTTTTCTTCCTCAAGCGTCTATTTACGATCGGTTTGTCATTAATATATTAGAATTATATATCTTTTAAATACATATATATTTCCTTTCTTTTTCTTACAAAAAAAGAATGTAGATAGCAAGCGAAAAAACGCAAGGAGAGATTGAATGAAAAACTAGGAAATTATAGGAGAGGATAAGTTGACCCTATGACACACATATCCAGAGAGGTTCAGATTTTCATCCTCCTATTTTTTCTCGCAGGATTTACAAGAAACGAACCGAAAACCGTATCGAAAAAACCGTGAAAATTAACAAGTATTTATAAACAAATTGTCATGTCTAATATTATTAAAATATGTACATATACAATTTTAATTTTTTTAATTCTCTCTCTTCCTCCCTCCCTCCCTCCCTGATTTAATGTTGACCACACTATATAATCAAGAATATTACCGAATTGAGATTCAGTAATTCAAATAAAAACGAAATTTTAGAACGTAACAAGATAGATGATTTTTATGTGTTACTTTATTTCATTTCCAAAAGAGACGCTTTCTTTAGGATTTGAAAAAAGGATTGATAATCAAAGGGATACAAGATAGTTATTGTAGTTTATCGAGGGAAAAAGCACGTTGATTGACAAACTAAAATCTATCAACATATGCACGCACGCTTAGCACTTCAAATTTCAATTCAACGAACAATGCGATTCACAACGCGAGGATTGAAACTCGAATTTACATCTGCCAGTATCTCTCATTGTCTTGGCTAATTTGGCATACCCTCCTCTTTCTTACTGCACGCTTCGATCCGATTTCCCTACCTCGTTGAATTAGCCATTCCCATAGAAAGTGATGACAGTATACGTAAGTTCTATTGGTTCTAACATAAGTACAGATTCTTGTGACATATATATATATATATATATATATATATATATATATATATATATATATATATATATGTGTGTATATATATGTACATATATATATACATATATATATACATATATATATATATTATATATATATATTATATATATATAATATATATATATAATATTATATATAATATATATATATATTATTATTATTATATATATATATATTATTTAGTTTCAGGTTTGAGTGCATGGATTTATTCACAATGGAGTTCAGATTTTTTGGTTACGTAAAAAATCAATGTTCTTTCTATGATATACGATAATGTAAAAATATTTAATTCCAAAGATTATTTTGAAAAATGAACTAATTTCTAATAGTACTCACATTTCGTATTTACTTTGAACAAGTTCAGCGATAGGTCCAAGAAGTAAATTACACAGGTCCAAATTCCAGATAGTTCTGTAAATAAAAGATCATATGCGTGAAAGAAAATTAATAGAAGTAATAATGTGTTTGAATGTTCTTTATACAAATAATATTACTTACGGTTTTAACGTTAATATTCCCAAGAGATCAACAATAATCGCAAGATCATTCATTGCCACCGCGGAATCTATCGCTGACTGTAATTTTAAATAGTTTTACATTTTATTATATATTATGTTTTTAATTATCATTTGTAATATATGCCAATAAAAAATACCTTAAGATCTTTATTATGCCAAAGCGAATAAACAATTTGTAAAGAACGATGTCTACTCGTGAGTACTGCCATCATTGGTTCGTGTCCGCGCATCATACTATTTAATACTTCTGCTTCTGACATCTCTGCAAGTACTCCCATTTGAGAATACGCTAATCCAGTAGATCCTGCATAACTACTTTTCTGCAAAACATCAATACATTAAATAAAAAACATTCTTTATAATTATATTAATGAGGTATGAAAAATAAAAGATATAAAACTTACAGGTAAAAAAGTTTCAACGTCTAGACCAAAAGGCTTATCAGCACTCATTGGAACAAATTCTTCTTTTTCAATTTCATCAACCGGTGATTTCAGCTGAGTAACTGTATCCACTTTAGGCGTTGGAAGTACTTGTAGTTTATTGTTCTTCTTCGATGTTGACGTTCCCGTGGTCACTGTATTTCGTGCCGACATCGAAGCAGAATTAGCGAAATTTCTATTTAATGACATTGATCTTGATTGCGCCGTGTTTGGTCTATTTAGTGCAGGATCGGAGGGACTATGTCTTATATTATTAATTCTGCAAAATGTAATATTATATAAAATATAAATATACATGCTAAGATCACTAAAACGATTTTTTTTTTCGTTTTACATCAAAGACGTGCAAATGTCAGAGAAAAAGATGACCCTCCCACTATCGTTATTCAATTATCTCCACTCAAGTATGCTTACTTCAGCATTTTCAACTGTTATAATTCAGATGAGCAATATACATACAAACTCTTCATTTGTAGATGAAACAATAATATTGTGCATAATAATGTAACACAATGACAAACATTGAAGAATGTTGGTATATAAAAGCAAAAATTTGCCAATATAAGGAGAAACAAAAGGAAGAGTGGAAATAAGGGTCAATTGCCTTCGTTAGCAGACTTTGCACATCTTTGTTTTATATATAAAGATGTGTACTTACTGTACAGGATAATCACTTTCATAGCCTTGCTCACTCTCTCTACAACTGTTTTGGCGCTTTAAGTAATGCTTAGGAGAATCTGGGCTGGGCACTCTATTTTTTAGCTTTCCATCATCCATAACAGGAATGACAGCTGCCATTGGTGCCACTCTTGGTGTTAATGTCGAGTTTGACCTTTGTGGTCCCAAAGGCTGTGATGGTATTGTTTCATTAGCTTGCACAGCTCTTTTTCCAGGAAAAGGAGTAATGTTTTGTTTAAGTGGTGGTATAGAAGCTAAATTTTTTGAAGATCTGTTTAGCATATTATTTGCTTGTAAATTTGCTCGAATTTGACTCGTTGTAGTAATTACATTCCTTTGTGTTGGTGGTGATGATCTTATTGGTTGAACACGAACTGCAGCAGGTTTTGTTAGTGATAATGTTGTAACAGTTGGTGATGGAGACAATGATGGTGGTATAGATGACATTTCACTTGATTCTACTGTACTTATGTTTGATATAGACGTACATAGGTTTTGTAGTACCTGTGGCTGCGAAGGATCTGAAATAGAAATTTTTCAATCAATATTATAGTATTATTTTTTATCATTTGTAGCATTATTTTTCTTTATAATATTTGTGTAATAGTGTTTTTGTAATACAAAATTAGGAAAATGTAAATCAAATGTGAGTTAAAATAACAAAGACAAGTAGGAAGTTTTTTACAAACTCACCTACATCTTGAGGCTCTTGGAAAGCCTCAGGTTCTGGTGGAGGTGTACGAGACACTGAAACATATCATGCAAAGCATGCCCATTCACAAACGACATTCCACATTGTCTAAGTTATATATATGAAAAATGAGGCTGATAAGTGATTAAAGATAAACTGACAGAATCTACTAGGTAAAATCGTATAATGGACTAGCAAAAAATGTAAAAAGAAAATCATTTACGAGCTCTATTAGGTTGAAAGATGTCTCGATATTCAGAAACATTAGGTATATCTGCATATGTCGCTTCATCTTCTGGATCTGTGCCAGACTTGTCCGCCTCCTCTATAGTTCGTACATCTAACCTATAAGTTTATGATACATTCAAACTTTTTTCTAAAGTGATATATAATGCAGGCACCATTAAATTATAATTACGTATGTTTCTTTAATTCTGGTGGCCGATCTCTAGAAAAGCTTTTCCTTAGTGAATTTCCATGATTAAACGGAGACAACGACACTCCTCCTAATGGTGCAATTTTTTTTAAATCACAGACATAAAGGATAACATTTGTAGTATGGCAACTTGCACCTATCTAAAATAAGCAATTGTTCTATTGTTATATATTTATCACATTATAAGAATAATATAATTTATAAATGTTTTGTTACCAATTGATTTTGAGCTACAGCTATGTCCTGTACTTTGCCCCAGCCAGTTGGAACTGTATCTAAAGTTCTACCTGGCTCCCAACCATAGACCTTTAAAACATCATGACTACCAGCAAAAAGACATTCTCCTCCTTGACTGAAGTATAGGCACCTAGAGAAAACGTTTATACAAAATATATGAAATATATTCATAATTTTAATTAATTACTTACAATTAAAATTTATTTTACTTACCTTATTCCTGAAGAATGATTTTGCTCTGTGGAAGATACAAGTTGAAATGATTCCAAATCCCAAAAGTGAACTGTTCTGTCTGCGCTTCCACTGGCTAATAAAAATTCATGTGGATGAAATTCTACAGTTACTGCTGGTCCCCTATGTTCTGAAAATTCTCTAAGTTGTCTTCCTGCTCTTAAATCCCATAACTACTAGAAAAATTATTTTGTGATATAATGTGTATAAAATTATATTTTTATTAAGAAAGATCATTAAAATTCACCTTCACCATGCCTTCTTCTCCTGCACTAGCAATCCATTGTCCATCAGGACTAAATTTTAAACTATTCACTGCCAGATTATGTCCCTTGTAAGTAAAAATGCAACCTTTTCTTCTTATATCCCATAATTTTATCGCTGTATCCAAACTTCCAGATGCCAATAGTTCCCCATAAGGGTGGAAGTCCATACATTTTATTCCTGCTTTATGTCCTGTTAAAGTACGAGCTAATTTAGCATGTTCCAGATCCCAAATTTTTAATGCCCCTGTCTGCGAACCAGCACATACTAAATCTTCGGTTTGGCCAAATTTTACACATTCTATTGAGGTTGTATGGCCACTCAGGCTCTATAAAAAAAAAAAAAGAAAAATATGATTATTTTATAACATAAAACATAAATAAAATGGCTATTACAAATATATAAAAAATAAATAATAATATTTTTTTGAAATACCATAATACAATTTGGCTTTCCAACTGCCCATAAATTGACTTTTTTGTCATCGCCACCAGTAACCAAAACACGACCAGATTTATGTCCCAATGCCAAACAATTGACATTTGACGAATGGGCAATAAAATCCTCTGTAAAAAAAATGATATTTATTATTTTAAAAGGAACACAAGAACATTGATAATTTAAAACATTGTATGGTATGTTCATAGAACAGCACAAAGGCTATGACTATAATTAGAGAACACTGTATATAGATATGTAGGTTTAAACTTACTATCCTTTAATAAACATTTATTATTTACTTTAAATTTAATCGACAATTTGGAGTATCTAAGATCCTCATTCTATATCATTTCTATTTAAAAAAAGGAGACACAAATAAAAACAATCATTGTAAAGAATACTTACGGAGTTTCCAAGATCTCTTCGTGGACGAAGCCATATTCCGGGACCAACAAGATTGCGTTGTACACGACTTATTTGGGAGGAACAACAGTCTGAGATTTTAGATCGTAGAAGTACGATATCTTTTTGCTCGAATTTAAATATAACATTTTTACTTGTTATATCTTTGTCTCCGAGTAAAACATTCGTCAACTTGATGACATCTCCTACTTTAGGCCGGCTCTAATATTACTGTTCCCATCAATTTTAACTCTTTTTGGAAACTTGGTTTCACTTATTCGTTGTATCTCATTTCTTGAATCTCTGACTGTGTCCGTGAGTAGCGATGCGAAGTGACGTTGAAAAATATCGAATTACTTCAGAATCGAATTTATGCTGCGATCGATTATGCTAAACATCGTCGAATGACACTTTTGCTTCTAAGAACTTAGACAAGTGCGGTTTCTTCATTCGAAAACAAAGTAATTATAAATGATGAAATAGAAAATCTTGAAATCGTAATAATACGATAAATCACATGTAATTGCTGTTATTATAATATAATTGTACTTGTTTTGTGGCAATCGATATCAAGATACGATATCGATTGTTGAAAGGACCAACGGCAACTGCACTATATATAATAATTAGATATATATGAAAAATGGAAATGCGCATGTGTATGTATACCATGCGACACTCGGAAGATTGCGCAAAACGCACTTACACCACAATGTTAGAATGAATAAACAATGAGATTGTAACTACTTTGTGTGGATTAGGTGTGTATTAGCATCTACGTTATGATCATAAAAAGTTATTAATTTAAATAATTATATCGTGATTATAGACGAACTAATAATTAAGACGAAGTTTTAATAAATAATTATAATCAGGAACATGTTTACTTTATCTAATATACATTTTAATAAAATAGTTATAAATGTGCGAAAATTTTCTTCTTATAAGATATACGAACGAAGTTATACAACTTATGTACAAGGTCAATCACCAGAACCTCGTATACGAGAATACTTTTATTATATTGATCATCAAGGCATGGTATGATGCACTACTTTTTCTAGTTTTATCAAATTTATTATTATTGACTCATTGACTTATTACTTACAGCTGTTCTTGGATGATGTTCGTATAAAAAATTTTACATCCTGTTTTAAAGGTATATTTGTACATATGTTACAACTATGCAAAAAAAATTGAAAATTTGCGTGATGAGTCAAATGTACTTCTATTTACAGATGGCAAACAAAAAATATTATTTCAGACAAAAAGTTTTTGGCTTTCTTCTTCAAACGACTCAAAATAAATAACACTAGACGATATACACAAGAATTTCCATATATCTCTCTATGTGGTTCGGAAAGGAATTTTGTAAAATGTGATGATCTCCCTATAGTGTTCACAAAAATTATTCAAAAAAAAAATCTAGAAATTAACAAAATGGAGGATTGGTTTGGTTATTCGCATGCTGAAGAGTTTTTAATGGTAAATGATACAAATTCGGTATGTGTGCATTCACATCTGAGCATAACAGTTATATGATTGATATTTATAGGTACCATTTGAACCAAAAAAATTATTTATGGACTCTAATTCAGGCAGAGTATATCATCCTGCGCCTGAAAAAGTAGGAGGGATTGGTCTGGTAAGATCTAAGATTGCTATTGAATTGAGTATTTTTTTCTGTTTTGAAAATGGTGAAGAACAAGGTCCAACTCATTTTCAATGGAAAAATAACAAACATGTAATTGATAACGAGTGGTATAAAAACAGTATGAAATATAAAGATTGCTACTAAAAATTATATACTAGAAGTTTTTATTAAAAAGGGGATAAAAATTTGACCGTTTTCTTAATATGTATACACATGTATATTTATATTTATGAACATAATAAATTTTTTAAATACCTAAATATCAGATTACATTAAAACAAATTTGCAATATTAAATATTCTTGCAGTAGAATCATCTGATGTCGTTAGTACAATTTGTCCTTCTCTGAAAATGTGTATAGATTAAATCGATTTATTTTTTTATTAATTATTATTACTTACTCTGCTATTTGTAAGTCAAGAATATCCTCAGAATGTCCTGTAAGTAGTCGTAAACATTGCCCACTTCTTGCATCAAAGCATCTGAGAATACCATCAAGTCCACCAGAAAAAAGGAATGATGTAGTACTTTTCCACAGAACTTTACTTATACCACTTTCTTGTTCTATTTTATGTCGAAGTATCTATACATTTTTTAAAGACATATAGATCTCTTATATAAAATCAAAAAAGTATTTATTTTTAAATGAAATATACAACCCACCTGTTTTGAAATATCCCAAATAAAAATTTCTCCATTTAAACTACCTGTTGCAGCTACTTGAAATCCTGGATCTTTACAAAAAGCTACTGTTTCTATCCAATTACTATCAGAATCTTTCATGTCAGTTTCTTGTTCACTATTAAGATCTTGTAATATGGATATGATCTAGAGAAATTATAAAGACATTTATCTTATTAACAGCAAATTTTTTAATTATTTAATATAATTATACCAAGTAATTGGTTTTTTCAATTACCTTTCCTGTATGTGATGTACTAAGAATAGTTTTTCCATCTACTGCTGCAGATAATATTAAATTATTATCTAAGTAACAGTCAAGTCCTGTTATGGTTGCAGTATGACCTATATTTGAAGGAATACTTGATAACATGGTATTTGTTTTTAAGTCAAATACACGAATTGTGCCATCTTCATATCCAACTGCAAGCCGTTTACCTGTTGATACATATATATGTAAGTATATATATATAGATACAAAATTTCAAACATTTGTTACCATCAGGTAAAATTACTCCTGCTTCTGCTCTATATCCATAACTTTGTAAAACTTTGCAATCCCCATCAGGTACTTTCCACATAAAAACTTCACCATCTACAGACCCTGCGATTAAAACATTAGCTGCCATGTGCCATTTCATCCACTATAAAAAAAATAATGCAAGTCCTTATATTTTAACATAAACTTATTACATAAAAACGTTAATGTAAAAGTATATTTACAGTAGCATCTCCCATATTATAATTCCAGACAGAAGATTTGTTGCTTAATTTCCACAATTGTATTACACCACTCATATCACCAGTTGCCAAATAAGTTTCATCAAAATTAAATTCAGCAAATATAATACTATCTTTATGACCTGTGCAATTTAGGATTATTTCTCCAGATGTTGTATCCCAAACATAGGCCTTATCTTCTTCTCCTCCAGTCACAGCAAACTTTCCAGCTTTACTTAAAGAACCGCAAAAGACAGAACCTGATGTTATAATAAATTTAAGTCTCTTATACTACAAGCTCATGGAATTACAAAATCATAACATCTACTAACCAAATTTGTGTCCAGTAAATACGAAAGATGCATCTCCTTTTTCTAGATCTGTCTTCATTGCTTCTTCATCATTAAGTGTATCAGAATCTATCACTTCGATTACATCTTCATTGTATATCAAATCCTCTTCATCTATTTGGCTTACCGCATCAGGAGATGGTGAAACTGTGTCTCGTTTCATTATGTTTTAAAAAAGTATTTATCAATGTAAAAAAATCACAACACGCTTTTTTGGAAGAAAGGTTTTTTTAGAAGTAGTGGAATCTGTATTTGTAATAAAAAACACAAATGATAGAACTACTAAACACTGCAAATAAATTTAATGTGATATAACAAATTTAATCGTTGACGTTTAAATAAGTCAACTTATCATGCTTGTTTTTAAATATCGAGGTTAAAAACTCACTATTCTATATATTATATAATAGTATATGTGTGTGTATATATATAGATTCATGTGTCATTTAGTTGATATTCTAAATTGCTTGTGTTGTTATCTGATGTATGCAGATCGAAAAAATTGCGATATTGTTATCAGAGCTATCTGGCGACAGATCGGGAATTTATTTATCATCACAGAACAAATAAACTTTTATTCGTCGATAAGTTGGATCATCTTTAATAAAAAATCAATGAAAATTAAAATTTTTTTTAAGTTGAATAAATGTTTTAATCTTTTTAATTAATATATATGCGTAATTTATCTTCCAAATGTATAGAAGATAAAAATCATTATTAAAATCACAAGAAGTAATTGTACGTACATAAGAAATGAAATCTCATATAATCTTAAAAAGAATTTATATGATCACTTTATTTTTATAACCTAACAACTATTCCCTCTCAATAATTCGATTTTATTGCTCGAAGATTATCAATGAATGAACTAACGACTAAAATGCGTCAATTGTTCAACTTGTTTCATCATCCTTCTGACGTTCCTCTCTTACTCTAATCTTCTATCCACCCTATCTTTTGCGAATTCCGTTTCTCTCTCTGTCTTTCTTTCTCTTACAAAAGAAGCGCAGAAGCATTCAACGCTCAAACTAGTCGACAGTCTTGGCTCGTCCTCCGTGCCGTGTTTATATATAAGTGGACTTTCGTTAATATTTCATTATATAAATATACAATATACAATCTCTTAAAATACGATCGAAAGAGCCTTCAGTGTAATATATATTTGATTGTTTATTTGAATTTTCGTATTTTGTAATCAATCAAAGATCTTTAAAGACAAGGTAGGTATCTTCTTTAACGGAACATCAGTGTACATTAAAAAAAAATTAGAATCAGTACTTACTTTCCACAATAAATGTTGTCTAAATAGCAATTTGAGGTACAAAGTTGGATCAGCAAATAATATATAAAACAGTCTAGTGATGAAAAAGATAGAAAAAAAAAGAAAGAAAGGGGAAAAAGAGAAATAACATAAATTATATTTCTGTAAGAGATCATTGATAAAAATACATACAGTACGAAGAAAAAGAAGAAGAAGAGATTGAAGGTCAATAGTTTATATCGAAGATATCATTAAGAGCACGTGGCACGTGTGGACTTGGAAAGTTTTCGACTACCGGTACAGTGATCGACATTGAATCGATGGAAACGAGCGCAGGAAGCGCCTCTTACGATATTCATTATTCGCGAAATTCAAAATTATCGTGGAAAGAAAAAGAAGTACAATTAGAAGTAGTAAAAGGAAAGATCCAAAGTTCATTAGTCGAAATGAATCAACAAATCGTTATTCACGTTTTATCGTTAAGGTGAAATTATGAGAAAATTTTCGCAAAATAGAAAAAGCATTTTAATGAGATGAAAGAAATACAATTATTTATTTTATTATTTTTTAATAAACCTTTATCCATTTGCAACAGCGATGGAATTGCCAAAGTTTATATATAGTTTACTCGCAGTTTTTATTCATATATAATAATTAAAATGAACAATAGAGTAAATGCAAATCCAAAAAGATCATTAATATTGAGTTCAACAAAGCTTCCGATTTGATGATGATAAAGTCGACAAAGGGGAAAACTATCGAATTAAAATCTTGATGGTTGTCGGAAGATGATGGTTTGTCTAAATCTATATTGTCAATATTACGATACATAATTATTAATAACGATGGATAGCAACAATGGTCTTTGGATTTTTGGTTACGGGTCTCTTTGCTGGAACCCCGGTTTCGAGTATACTAAAAGTACAACTGGTTTTGTAAAAGGATTTGCCAGACGATTTTGGCAAGGAAACACAACTCATCGTGGTACAACGGAGAAGGTAAGTTCGGCAACTATTTCTACAACGTTGTATTTATCATCTTATGACGTCAATGATCACGCTCGTGAATATTTTACAAATATAATGTTCTCTTCTAAGAAATTGCATAAAGGTCGATTCACACATAATAATTCATTTCGGTCAAAATGATTATAACATCATTGTATGTATTTTAAATGTACACGTTCACAGATTTCCATTGTCTCATTGCTAGTTCAATCACCGATCCGATCATACACAATTCCTCTAATGTAAATTACGAAGATTGAATTGAGATCGAATTGAAATGTGTGAATCGAACTTACCATGTTATGCGGCATCTAATTTTTTTTCTTTTCTTTTTTCTTGTAAATTAATACATTTCTTTTTCAACAGATAATAATAAGGATTGTTTATTCAAATTTTTTGTGTTTGTGTGCATGATCAAATTGTATAAAAAATAATAATTAAAATTTTATCGCATCGTAGTGCTTTTATCAATTTTATTTCGTTCGTTATTTCGTCGATATATTTTTACATAATTTCTTATCTGACATTTTAAAGTATATGAGATCGATTAGAATACCGCCTATGATATGACTTTTATATATATATATATATATTTTTTTTTTCTTTTGTTTTTAATATAAAATTCCGACAAATCATTGCAGTTATACACATTGCAGTTATACATATATAATAATTCTCGTGAATATCTTCTATGATATAACTTTTATATATTTTTTTTTCTTTAATATATAATTCCGATGAAACGCTTCATTTTTATATAATAACAATAATTCTCGTGAAATTTGAGCGAATTTTTTTCATAATCTTACATTATTCCACGTTATATCATTCGGTCTTTCAGATGATAAAATTAATCTATATAAGATTGACTGAAAGTCTAAATGTACATTAATAATTAAGGACAAGATTTTTTTTCTTTTTTTATTATCAGAAAGAACAAAAATTTACTAGAAATAAAAATCATGACGCCGATATCGATATAATTAAAAAATCATTTGTATTCGTTTAACGATGATATTATTTTTACATTTCTATTAGATATTTAATATTGCATTACAAATATAATAATACAAATAGACTTGATAGAGGAATAATAAAATTAAATAAATCAATAATGAGCATATTAAAATTCTTTGCATAAATTTTTGTATTAAATAAGGAGAAAGTTGTTGTCTCTTGATAAATATAATAAAACTACCTCTCGTTTATACTAAGCTAAACCAGTTAGAAACCAGTATAAACTGACATCTTTATATGTGTTACTTTTATATTTTCACAGAATATCACACAGACGTGTGTAAACCCACGCGTGTATGTTCACAGTCGAATGATATAAAATACTGCTATGCTATCTTTAACGTTTTTACATGTATGTATATACATACATGTTTTAATTTTTTTTAGATAGTTGATAAATAAACGCGTACATCAGTATGAATGATAGTTGAAATTTATAAAAATAAACAAAAAAATTTGTTTAACAAAATAAGATGTATTTGTTTTTTCAGCCCGGTCGCGTTGCTACTTTGGTAGAACAGAAAGAGGTAAATGAAATCTTATTTGTTCTTTACTTTTTTTTTTAATATTTATAATATAATTTTGACAGATATTTAAAAAAAAATTTAATTTTTAAAATTTTAATAAAACAATATTATATTTATTAATACATATAAAACAATATATATGATACTGTAACTATATGTAATATTTATTTGAAACAATGATTATCATATAAAATCTGTATATTGTAATTATATATTTTATTTATTAACAGGGAATCGTTTATGGTCGAGTTTTTCAAGTAACAAACAGCACGGCTTTACCTTATTTACAAAAAAGGGAATGTTCCTTAGGTGGATATCTCACAATTATTTCGACGTTTCACACTCGTGACGAAAACAGTAGCTTTCCAGTAATTATTTATATAGCCACTAAAGAGAATCAACATTGGCTTGGGGAGGCATCGCTACGTAGCATAGCAAAACAGATTACAGAATGTTCAGGATCAAGTGGACACAACGTTGAATATCTCTTACGGTAAAAAACAAAAAATATCTCATTATATGTTTATAATAATTACAAAATGATCATTTTAGCAATTAAATTAAAAAGGAATGTTAATTCACATATATATACAGGATGTTCCAGGTTATTTTACTACCAAACTCTGCTAATATGTTTTAGAAATAAGAAAAAAGGTACATATGAACATAAACTTACAAATGCTTTATTAAAAAGTTATAAAAAAATAACATTTTTATTATCAATATGGTACTGTAAAACGACGACGTATTGTACTTTTTTAACTATTATTATTCCGTTATATTATTGTATTTCAAAATGTCTACCATTTATATTAAATTTGAATAGCCGTTGAAAGATCTAATTTTATATGGATATTTTTTATTACTATACATGATTATTTTAACCTTTTAAACGTTGCTTCATCGGTCCATAGTACCCTTAATAGAAAATGATTATTTTTATCGGCTGCATAAAACGTGCCATTCACAAAATTGTAGTCACTTTTATTCTCTTTTAATGTTTATTGTTCACACGACGAATATGATATCGTATTAATAATAAAAATACACATTATCATTTTATTTAATTTTTGTTATAACTTTTTAATAAAGTATTTATATAACATTTATTTTTTATTTCTACTCATAAAACATATTGGTGATACACAAGCTGATACAGCCTGTATATAATAATAATTAAAAGAACAATATATATATATATATATATATATATATATATAATTATTGTAATATTGTAATATTGTAATTATTTTCAAAAATCATATTAGCAATTATTTTAAAATAATCGCTAGTATATTTAAATAATACACTTGTTTGAAAATAAATTTGTTTAACTATTAAATAAAATAATTGTTTAAAACTTACTTTTTAAATTTAGATCGGAGTGCAGATATGTTCGTTTAAAATTATTAAAAGAACAATTTTTTTAAATTATTTTTACGTTTCATTACAGATTAGCAGATTTTATGCATAATTATATACCCGAGGCACAAGATGAGCATCTTTTTACATTGGAATTGTTCGTACGATCGATTATAAAGGAGCAAAATATGTGTTTAACTACCCTAATGGGAAATAGAGAATTCGTCATCGACCTTGAAAATGCCGAACAGGATCAGTTGGAAGCGGATCGTGATAATGCGAATGTTCACAATGATGTCAATCGTGCTATGGAAAACTCTTTCCAATATGCATCTAGAGTACCACCTCAGACATTGCGTTGTCTTAAAATGTAATAAATTAAGTGAAAGAATTATTTTAAATAACGATTTAACAACAATCTAATAGAGAATGGAGACTTCTTCTCGTTATGCTTAATAGAAAATAAGAAAAATAATTACTTTTATGCATTTGACAATCATTTATTTCATTATAATATAATAAATAAATAAATTTATTCATTACCGATAAGCACTGATAACTTATGCTATATATATATATATATATATATGAGATATTTTATATATATATAAAATATTTATATACATACATACATACATATATTTGTACATAAATTATAATTTAATCGATTTAAACGATGAATATTTCTGGTAGCTAACAATTAAATATTAATTCTAATTTTATATAATCTATATATTGCTTCAACATCTTCAAGTTGAAAATAATATTATTATTATACAAGTATATAATTTTGTATATCGATAATTGCATTGTACGTCATCATAATGCGATACGAAAAATCTTTTGTGAAATATTATTGTAGTTTAAAATAAAACCAGGAATTAATTCTACATTGCTTACGGGCTCTATTAATACCTATTCTCTTTTTCTCTTTACTTGAATTTCTTACTTTATAATATTTATTTACTTTACATATTTGTAAAAGATATCTTGTATATCACATTAACAGATTTTACAATCTAAATAAAACAATAAAGTTAAAATAAAAATTTTGAGATTTTATTATTAAAGAAAATTATTTTAAACATTTATCATATCCATTAAAGTAATCAATATATGAATTGTTTAAAAAAGAGAAATAACCAGATTTGTTTAAATATTACATCGATATTAACGCAACATAAATACAGAATATTCTGTTGCATTATTTTAATCTACTCAATTTCGATGAGAAAAAAATTTCGATGTCAGTTAATTTCAAATCCACAAGTCACTACTCTACTTGAGGAGAAACGTCGCAGCTCTCTTTATTTATGCTCATATTTTCAAATACTGCAAATGTATTACATGTAAAATTATGTATTATAATTCATGAATACATAAAACTAATGTTTAAATTAATTCGAGTTGTAAAAGTGTTTACATAATGCACCTGTTGAAACACTATATATCTATAAACAATTTCTTTTTAATTTCATTTTTAATGAATTTATTTCGATAAAATAATAAATAGAAGTAAATCATTAAATATTATAAAATTAATCTTTTAAAAGAAATATATAATTTAAAAAATCTTAAACGATAAAATATTAAAAAGTTAATGAAAAGATCTCAAATAATATAAAAACAGTGTTCACAAAATTTTCATTATTTCCATATACTTACTCGTGTCTGCCAAGATTAACTGTTTCGGCGAAAAATGAGTTTTGTTAACAAGAAAACATCAGGGACAAGGAGTTCTCGAATACTTCTCTTTTATGTAAACACGACCACTAGATAGCACCTTTGTATTTTTGCTAAATTTAATAATGTCAATTCTTATTATTGAATAGCTCCATGGATATATTGTAACGAACGTTGTGGTTTTTATTTTCATTACTAGATGACGCCATGATTTAACGTCGACTTATTAATTCTGGTTATAAGATAGCTTTATGCGATACTAGTAATGTTCTTTTTTGATAAACTGTATTACTATTCTACATTTCTATTCCCATACTTAATTCATTCATTATCTTTTGCTCGAAGCATGTGTGACTTCAGTGACAAGTATAGAAGAATATGAAATATAAGCGCAAATGGAGAATATTGCATCACCATGCACTTATGCATCTATTGATGTATAAGACTGCTTAAGCGATGAAAAAACTATAAATGAGTTTCTTATTTCTGTCGATATTTTCATTTGTGGTGAGCAATACTGATTCTACTCTGCAATTGTATGTACTATTATTTAAATATTACTCAATTATATTTGATGTACATTATAGATTGTTTAAATAATTAAAAAGTAATCGAAAATATAAATTATTTCAGCTTAATCGGAAAAAGATAATTTCAATAAAACTATGTAAAGTATAAAAAAATGTATAGACTTAATTATTATAAGTTATTGTTATATAACTATTAATAATTAGTAGAGTTCAGTATAGGATTACAGATATCTTAATGAATGTTAAATAATCGAAAGAATCGTATCGTAAAACCTACACTATTCAAGTATGATATGAAAATCAGTAATGGGTACAAGTTTCTTTTTTTCATCGCAAATTTCAAGGGGCGCCACTTCACAAAATTTATTTTTCACGAAAACGCCAATAATGATGAATTCAAGTATAATTCTTGACCGATTTTGATAAATAAGATTTCATTTTAAGGATGATAGTATGTATAAACTTAGAGATGACTCTTTCGAATTTTTGACAAAACATTTTTATATATATGAATTATTCTAGAAAAAACATTATTTTTTCTCACCATATTTTTCCAAAGAATATAAAATTTCAAAAAATTCGAGTCATATTCTTCTTTAAGAATAGACTCATGTCTCGCCTCATTGTTGACGTAAAAAAATAAAACTAGGGATAATGAACAGTCTTAATTTTTACCGCAAAATGGTGAACTATTGCGATATTATATCTATATGTACACTCCCGGATAAAATAATAGTATTTGTGTGCTATTTTTAACTTAGAATTTCTAAATGTAGAAAATAGCACATAAATGTCATGATATTGGAAGAAAAAATCTGTTATTCTCATTGACTTTCTGAGTAAACAGAAAAAAAGAGATAAATGCTGAAGGTAAAATAATAGCATACTTGAACTTTTTGTTGATATTTTTCAGTAGTTCGTGATCTATCAAATTATCAATATCAAGTGTTACGTTGTTCAAATAAGTTTCGATATGGTTCGTAAAAAGAAATTGAATAAAATCGAGATTTGAAGGATCATTGAAATAAATTTAACTGTTCGTAAAATTTCAAGCATTATTAAAAGAAGTCGTAGAATAATATATAATTTGTTTAATGATCCTGCAAATTATGGGAAGAAAAAAGTTGTGGAAGACCGCCTACATTATCAGAATTGGAAAAACGGACCATTATACGTATCGCCTCGAACTCCATATTAATATCACACGAAATTGCTTGCGAAGCAGGTATCACTGAAATAACAAAAAGAATAATGAGTAATATTTGCGAAAACATGTATTCACTGCAAAAAAGGATCTAGATCGGAATCGGGTACAAAGGCAAAATCGATTTTTATAATTCATTGACGGGAAAATGAATACCCAAAAATATATAAAACTAATTTCAAAACAAATAAATAAGCATGCATAACGAATTACTAAAGGCAAATATATTTTCCTGCATGATTCCTACCATTCATCGAACAAAAGTTGTAGAAACATTTTTTAAAAGAAAAAATGTATCAGTTACGTCATGGCCTGCATGGTTCTCAGATTTGAATATATAATTGTTGAGAACGAAAATTGTTGGGAAGAACTCACGCGTGCCATATACAAGAATGGAAGGCAGTACAATAATGTTCAAGAATTAAAATAATCGATTATCGTAGAATGGAATAAGTTGTTTCAGAATACCATCAAAAAGTTCGAGAAATCTTTACCAAACCGTATGATCGAAATTATAGAGAACAAAGGCGGTTACACACATTATTAATTTCATATTAATTAAGAAGAAAATTTTCTTTTTGTTATAAATATACATATAAATTTTGTTAATGTGCTATAATTTCGTAAAACGTAAAATTTTTGTTTTCTTTACATATAATAAGTGTTAAAAAGAACGACCTTGTCTTAAATAGATTCTTTCTTTTTGCATCTTGACATTTATGCACTATTTAATATATTTATAAATTCTAAGTTGTCTTTGAAAAATTAAAGATTAAGCACATGTGCTATCATTTTGTCCAGGAGTATATATAGATTACACTAATAATTACAATAAATCTTTGGAATATTTTTCTTATAATAATTTCTAAGTATTTCTTATGCACTTTTACAATATTATATATTTTTAAACATATTACAGAATATTTAAAATATTATAATGATTATTTTTGCTGAAAAGTTATACAAATAATACCTTGTTTAAGTGATACTTTGAATCTCGTTAATTATAAGTAATGCTTTTATAATTAATAATTAAATTTTAATGTTAACTTTCTTTTCTATAAAAATAGTATACAGACAAAACCTATTAGTGCTTATTATTAATGATAGTAAAATTCCCTTTAATCTTTATTTTGAACAATACTACAATATCATTTAACAAAAGACGTTATATACTTATATTTTATTTAATATTTTATTATAAATGCATTTTTCATTGCAAATCAAGTTGTAGAATTAACTAGGATAATTATATCTTTTATAAGTACAATAAACCCGGCATCAAATATATATTACAAGTAATAAACGTATTTGTCTAATCAATTATTATTTAATGAATAATATGTCAGCTTGATTAAAAATATTTTGTTATAGGAGGATCTATCATGATTAAAATATTGTAATTAAATTATTTAATTAAAATTAGGAAACTATTACCACATATAATAAATAGTATAAAACATTTATATAATATATATTATATATTAAATATATATATTATAATTTATATTATAAATTATAATATATATATTAAAATTCAATATTATACGCTATTGAATAATCTTCGTATATTCAAAGAAAATAGACGCGTTTGGTCAATTCCAAATCTATATTTACAATGTTCGTGCGCTTCCTCTTATTGAAAACATGCAATATTTGATAAACTCCGGGATTATTCGAATGTTCATATAAATATGCTTGTATAAGTTAATATATGTATTATAAATGAAATTTATACAATTTACATAACGATTAGTGAATAATTATACCTTTCTTATATACTATATATATTTTTTGAATATTTTATATATTTTTAATTAATCCTGCAATTTATCAGATATTACACACATGCTCATAAAGTTTAAACTCTAAAGTGAAAGATAATTGGCGTTAGAATGTAATAATTCAAATATTTGCATATTTTTCTGATACAAACAAATTGATGTGATATTTTGACAATAAATTCTGTCAGTCAAATACCAAGATAGCTACAAAATATAAATGCTGCACAAATACTCAGGATTATCAGCAACATGCCGAGCCAAAATGGTATTGTATCTGAAATGCATATAATTTATGTAAGATTATTAATTTCCTTTATTTAAACTGAAACTAAAAAGTTGACAACTATTTTGCTACTTACGTCTAAATGGTATACTGTGTATACAAATTCTGTTATCTATAGAAATGCTAATTACTGAAGTTTCTGAATTACTAGTGATGGGTGGTCCATCTAATTTTGTGGGTAAAAACTCTAAGCCAGTTACAAACATATTGTGTGCTCCAGGTACATGCAGTACTCTTCTTAAGCTGAAAGCTACGTATATGTCTACACTACCAGAAAACATTGTTCCAACAGCTACAAATTTTCCATCATCAGAGACTGCTAAAGCAGATAAAGTTTCCTTGTAAATAATAAATTTGATTATATTTCCAGATTCTGTATCCCATAATTGAAGAAAACTTGGATCTTTTCCCATAGTTGCATTAGAAAGAAGAAATAGTTGATTCAATAATTTATTTTCTTCTGATATTCTAAATCGACATCTTTTGTACATATATTTTGTATTATTTGGAGTATTCCACGTGAGTTCTTTATTTAATGAACCACTGGCAACGTCCCATAAAATTGCTTTACCATCTTTAGCTATAGTTATCAATGAATTATTATCTGGGCTAAAATCAATATCATCTATTTCTTTTTGATGTGCTTTTAAATCATGCAATTTTTGCAATTGTGGAAATTTCCATATTCTTATGCAACTATCTGTACCACCAGTGGCCATAAATTTTCCATTGAAACTTATACGAACTATTCTTTGTAATGATTCATCTTCACTAAATTAATAAAAAAACAAATATATTAGATATAAAAACAAATTAGAAAATAAGATAGGCTTAATAAGAAATTAATTACCTAAAATCTGTTTGAACACTATCAATAGGTTTTATAATTAACTGTAACTTTTTGCACTTAATATTATAATTATCATCTTTAATTTCTTGTATTTTTCCCTTCGTTGTCCACTCTTCTTCAATCTTTTCATTAATTTTTCTATTTCTGACATTATCCTTTGTTATATTGCCAGCCTTTTTAATTACTTCTCCATTTTCTACATTTATTATTTTAGTGTTTACATTATACAACTGACAGTGATTCTCTTGACCAGCTAGTATCCATGACCTTTTCTCATTATTATACGTAGCACAGTTCATGACTACAGTAGGACCTGTTTCATGTCTTGTAACTTCTTCGGCAAGAAATTGTACTCCATCATGAAGAAGTTCAAATATTTCCTATAATATGGTAGATTTTTATATATTTAAATAATTTAAATTATATTATAAAAAGGGGAAAATATAGAAACTGAATCTTACAAATCCATTTGCAACTCCAGTTTTTGAGGATCCACCACCACCTCCAACTAGTATATGTCTACTAGTCAACATTTGCAGAGTGTAAAGAGGAAAGTTAACCCTAGCTAAGAGACCAGCTTTATTTCTTCTAGGAGCCATTGTGTATTTATATCCTTTAAGTAAATGGCTGTTTTTTACAAAATTTGACCACTGACTATTCAACTATCTAATAAAACATATAATTAACAATACTAAAAGTTCCACGTTTCATAGATGTGACTCATTGCAAATTTGTGAAAATCTTAACCTTGTTTAACTCACAATATAAAGATAAATTTTAAAAACAATCTCAGATATAATCAATAAATTACATACGATTAAATATAAATAAATATCGTTTAATACGTTGTTTACAAGAAAAATATTGACAAAATATTTTGATATGAACACGTATTCAATCTTTCGTTATTAGTTTTATCATTTCATCAAAAGATCGCGACACTAACAAGTTCTCTTTAGAGAAAGTAGAAAAATACATAATATGAATAAAATGATAATTAAATATAGGTTAGTTCTTTTAAATAATAAATAAACTGCAATTATGTATTATTTAATTACAATATTGTTTAATTATATTGAAATCGTATATAATAAATACAAATTTTACTTCAATTATTATTATTAATTTTAATGGTACGATTTATTTTATTAGGAAAATTCTAATTTTTCAAATTTGTTACTTTCAGTGTTCTTAAAAATGTTTATTTGTTCTTTACAAGTATTAATCTCTGCTATATCTGTCAAGGTAGACGCTCTTGACAAAGAAGGATCAAAATCCGATTCCATTAAAGAATATTTATGAAGTTGAGAAACTTGTGAACATCTGAAAGAAATTAATGGGGACATCGTTGATATAGTTTGAGTGGATAAGGAATTGTTCTTATCGACATTATTCGATTTTTCAAATTGTAAAGAGGAGGATATTCTTTTAGAAGTGCTTGAATCTGTTTGCTTTTTCGGTGATTCATCTGAATTATACAATAATTTAGAAGTTGTATTTATCAGAGTTGTTAACTTGCGACCGGCTTCATTTATTTTAAAAGGAGACGTATGTGTCGAACATGTAACATAGCTCGGATTTTGTTTAATTGTATTTAAATCAATATCTTTTCTGAACCAAGATTGTCCTCCTAATATTTCTTTTTGATTTTCATCAGTAATATCTCTAAATTGTTTATTTGAATTCTGTATTATATTTGTATCTTTTGTCAGATTTGTTTCCATCATAACATTTGTATTAACGTCGAAATAAATTGTTATATCATTTTCTCGATTTGTAGAGGAGAGCTCTATATTGTGCCAATTTAAATTAGACATTTGAACTGATTCAAAAGTTTCCAAAGCTTTGCACAAATCTTTGTCTTCTTGTTGCATTTTTTTAAATTCGTCTGTGTTACAAACATCAAGTTCATGTATAAGACCGACGATATTTTTACGATTGAATTCGTTATTTTCTATGAGTTTATACATTTCTGCAACACGATCATAACATGTCTTTTCCCATGAATTTGGTTCCATAAAATAATCATCTCTCTAAAAGTAATAAACATAATTATCAATAATTAATATTTTAACCTCTTATTAAAAATCACTTTGATTATTGTTATCTTCTTACTTTTATTATTGTAACTTCTTTTTTTACGTATTCTCGAGCTTTGGTAGTGATAGAAACTGGAAGACCTGATACTTCGGCTAATGCAATACCATAATTATCTGTAGGAGTTACACCTACCATTAATTTATGTGTATATATTAATCGAGCTTCGTCTAAACCTTCCATGTATTTAGTTTCAGTCTTGAAACAATGACTGTTAATTAATTAATATATTAGTATTTCTAGAAATAAATTTTAAAAGAATTAAAAAAAGAAAAAGAAAAAAATAACGTACTTCGTAACATTATAATATATTTCAGCTAATTTAGTGAGATAACGAAAATGCGTCGCACTGAAGGTAAACGCGGTGGTAATTAATAGTTTTTCGCATATTGCCCACGTAATAGATGAACCTTCTTCAACGGTGGTACCTCTACAAAGCTCATCTAAGATCACTAATGATTTAGATGTAATTGATTGTAGAATGTATTGGGCTTCTTTCATCTGAAAAAAATTTAATTAATTCATTTTATGCATATAACATAAATAACGATTTTTAAATCGAATTATTTATCTACCTCAACAACAAATGTAGAAGCATTATATTCTATGTCATCGCGAAAACATATCCTACAAAATATACGATCGGTAATTCTAAATTCCGCTCTTCTTGCTGGAACGTAGCAACCAATCTAAAAAAAATGATTTAATTATAATTAATAAATAAAATATTTAATAATTATATATCTATATTTATATTTATATATTATATATCTATGTACTACCTGTGCCATAATATGTAATAAAACTATTTGTTTCAAGTAAATTGATTTACCACTCATGTTAGGTCCAATTATGGTATGATGATTGTAAGGTATCGATGCTCTCTATAATATCATTAAAATTATATTAACACAATGATATATTTGATATATCATTGATAATACACAATGATATAAAAGTATATTAACACAATGAGATATTTTATATTAAAATTTATACCACGTCATTAGGTACAGGTCGTTCTGTTCCGAATATTCCCATTATAGGATGTAATGAATCTATAAGTTCTAATCTTGGTCCAAAAATTGGTTGTACATATTCAGGAGATGAACTGATATGAGCTAAAGAGATTATTAAATCTAATTCTGCAACATCAGCACTTAGTTGATAAAGACAGCCGATGTGTTCGCGAATGTTTACAAGCAAATCATTTAAAATTCTGCAATTTTCATTTTAATTTTATATTACACTAATATAATACATAGAGAAAGAGAGAGAGAGAGAGATTTGTATATTAAATCATTTTATTTAACATGCTATTAAAAAAGACTTACGTGTTGCTCATTATATGAAGATCTTCGCAAGCAATTTTACATTGATGACTTAATACTAATAATTTGTTTGTTGTCATAGAATAGGTGTTTTTATTTTTTTGTACCTGTTTAAAAATAAAATGTGAACATGAAAAATGATACGTAAGAATTTAAGCATCTATATAATTTATTTACTTGAACGAATTCCGATGATAAATCGGAGGGTCGGAAATCCGAATGTCGAGATATTTCTGCTAAAATATAAAATCCTAAAGATGAGTTGCATTCCAGTGATAAATTCATTTTATATTGTATCGCTAAGTTTTCCACCAGAGCTGAAGAAATATTAGGAAAAATATCATGTTATACGAAGGAAGAATAGATATTAAATGCTTTAAAGTGTATTTTTAATAAGCGATCATACTGACTTTTCATATCACTTATAAGTTCGCAATATGTTTGTCGAGCAATATCCAATAAATCATTAATGCCTGGTTTAATAGCAAAACATCGTTGCATGTTCGATGATGTATATCCTACTAGAGATCTTGCATCAGGATGTATTATTTCTAAAATTTTATTTTTCATTATTTCGAATTGTGAATTCTCTAAATTCTGAAAATATGTACCAAAATAAATCTAAAGTCGTTCGTAATAATCCAATTAAAATCATAAAATTTAAATAAAAATAATACTTTTCGAACTTTAGTAAAAAATAGAGCTCGACCACTTTCAAGTGCTTCTCGCAATTCTGGCACAATATCAAGGGAATTTTTTAAGAGAAGCACATAATTTAAATTTCTCTCTGCATTTTGTACAGTATTGTGTTGTGAAGTCATCATAGAGAGACTCAAAAGACGATCCGCGCCATATAATCTTCTTACAAAAGGCTAAAGAAAAAAGCACGATTGTATAATAAATAATTATAATTATCGCCACGAGTATAATAATAATATATCCAATAGAAATTGATTACCTGAACGAGATTGCATAATGAGCGATTCGATACTAACTCAGTAATGCTACTTTGACGTTCTATTATCATTTTCTCATCACAAAGAGGTTGTAAAATAGATGCTCTTAAAAGTCTTCTACCCATTGGTGTAACGCAATGATCCATAGAACTCAAGAGGCTAGCATTTGCTTGACCACATTGAGACACAACTAATTCTAAACTCTGTGCACTTTCTATGTCTATAATAAAACGGAAAAAAAAATTAAATATAAATACAGAATATACAAATATTTGATTTTTATATTGTAATCACCTATAATAGTTGTATTGGGTGAGCCTTGAAACTCAATTCTGATCGATTTTGGTGCGTAAACGATATGTTGAATAAATTCGATGTATTTCAATAAAGCTGATACTGATGCTAATGCGTAATATCTACAATATAGATATTAGATATTAAATATTTGTAATTATATTAATTTCATTATATTTTACAGACAAATTTCGATATTTACTTCTGTTTCAAAAATAATTCCACCGTCGAATATTCTTTCGCACAATGAGTTTTTACACGTTCCAATCCGATAGATTCATTAAAATGAATTCTTGATACCGGAGTGATGCATAGATTAGGAAACTTGTCTTTAATAGAACAATACAGTTTATTCCTGTTTCTTCTTTCATTGCACATAGTGTCTGGCATGAGAATCTAAAATTAATATATATCTTGTAAATATATTCTTATATTATTTCATAATTCGCTACTATTATCATACTGACTTCCACTGGATTAAATATATAAATTTTTGTTAAGGTATTGATATATGTCTGATAATCGCTCATTTGACAAAGAATTAAATGCGAATGATGAATATCTATTGCAGCTATTCCGATTTCTCCTCTTGCTTCGCCACGTCCGGATGTTACTGCTACATTGTGTAATCAGAAAATTTGAAACATTTAAATACTCCTAACGATAGGCAACATTTATATATGTATATATAGAACTCTGTATGCATATATTTATGTATATATGTACATAAGCATTTATTCGTACATGAATGTTATGTTTATATATTGTCAAGAGATATACTATAATTAGTTTTAAAACTTGACCGCCGGATGGAATTGGCTATATGTCTAAAATAATTTATTTTTTTATGAGAGAGAGAGAGAGAGAGAGAGAGAGAGAGAGAAATATGGTGTAAAATACAAAATAAAATAAAATTAAATCGTAGAATATATTATTAATATATTTCACACTTTGTTGTATAGTTTTTTATTAAATTACCAAGTATTACGCAAGATTCCGTGGAAGTGTTGCTTCCTGGCGTTCTCGTGGCATTTGATCTATATGTGAAATAATTATAAAGAAATCTTATTGTATAAAAAAAACATATAAAAAGATTATGATTAAACTTTTGATTACCCTAAACTTCCTTTACGAGTTGAACTTGGGAGAAAAGACGATATGGATGCACTTTTTAACGTGCGATAGGTTGTAGTTTTCAAAGTATTCGAATTCGAGGGGCATAAATCGATCAATGGCTTTCTAATTCCAAAATCAAAGCCTATTGAATTATCGATGAAAAATTAATTAATATATGATACGTTCTTCTGGTCGATTTACAAAAATGAAAGAAGTTTTTACATACGATATTTTGGCAAAACATTTGCTATTATTTCTCCTAATTTTCCCCATCTTCTACTTCTAGCTCGTCTTCTTGACGGAGCCGCATCATTACGTATAACATTCATTTTAATCTATCTCCCTGTTACAGATAGTTAATAACGAGAAGGATCAATTTAATTTCGGCGAGTAATTGTATATATACAATTACTTTGTCTGCTTAACAATAATTTTATCGAACAATGCAGACAAATCAATTTATTGCACTCCAAAATAATATAAGTATATAAAATTAATATAGTACTCGCGTAATTATAATTACAAATTGAAATTATTTTGGGTATACGACGAATCCACGTTTCAATTGACGACCATATTAGATCGCCATATTTGGCGGGATAATATTTGAATTTCAAACAAATTCACTTGAGTAGTAAAACTTAAAGATATCTGTGTCTCTCATAGGAAGATTTTATTTACAAATTTAATGCCTTTATCCGTCCAACGTTACAGAGTTCTGCGAACAACAGACTTAAGCAATAATTAATAAATAACACAATCACAAATACTATTGTTTTGTAATAAATATTATACCGTCGGCCCTCGAAATTTAATTACATTTGTATTTACACTTGATTCCTAAGTGCTACTTCAACATGAACTTCCACATAAGTGGAATTCAAGGGCCAGTTTGAGCGACTCATGTTTGCTCTTGGATGTATCGAAAATGCAGGGCAAGAATCGATAAAGATCTTAAGAAGTTTCAAAATCTACTTGTAGATATTTTTGCTTCTATAACCCTCGAATTATTTTAGAGTAAATCAGAGTACTCATTCTGGTCCCCAGTCACTCGTCTCCTTAAATCACATATGCGAAAATGTCGATAGAATTTTCGCATGTGATTAAGAAAATGCATTAATGAGTTTGTTTTCTATTGGAGATACATAACCGTCAAGGTGATTGCCAGATCTGCGCGTATATCAAGGACACAATCCCTCTAAGAGAATATTTAAAGTGAAAAAAAATCGGCAAGAGACAAATCTTACCATCACTTCGAAAATATGTGTTTATATATGACGTAGTTTGTGTGAAAGCTTAACATGAAACTAACTTTAAAGAACGCGATATTATTTGTGTACATTGGTCTTTTAGAATACAACTGCAATATAGTCGATTTTATATGGCGAACGCGATTTAGACATATAACAGTAGATGTCAAATTCTTGTTGCAAGCTTCCCTTTTTGATTCCAAAGCATGCGTATTTATGATTTCCATAAGATTAAAATGTATTAACTTGAAATTATTTGTAAAACATTTCCTATCTTCGTATATTATTGAGAACTTCGAGTTCTCTTTCGTAAATTAGATTTCTTTATATATTTTTAGAACAGACGTTTACCATATTATTCTCTCGGTATATATATAAACTTAAGCCTTTACTAGACTATAAAATACCATAACAGCAGTCTCGCACGTAGATTAAAATAATCTTGATTACAAACTATGCAATACGCGTCGAAAATATAGTATAACAATTTGTATAATATGTGTATAGATAGACGCGTAATCATTTTTATCACATGGTGTATACTTTTATGTGAGAAGATATAGAATATTAACTAGTTTTTTATTTGCTTTAAAAGCAAGATTTTTTTGAATGGGAAAAGTATAAGATAATATTTTCGAAGATTTACGAATTTCATACTTTCACTATATCATTTACCCTTATATAGATTTAACGTGTGTGTACGTGTAATATGTACAAATTTTTCAACACAGAGACAAATGCATACAAATTCTGCTATTTATGCTAAACATTATATCTTTACAAGGACCTTGTGAAACAAAGCCGAGTTCAACGCTACCGTATATATGCAAGAGGCTCACAAATATGCAAATCGGTTATTAAAATATAAATTTAAAGATAGATTGACGTCACGGTATAAAACTATCCTACCGTTCGTGCGGGCCGCTTATTTTATATATATATATATATATATATATATATATATATATATTATTACTTATTATATACTTATTATATATATATATATATATATGTATATATGTATATATGTATGTATGTATATATACTTTATATACAAAAATTTACTCAATCACAATTCACAAATATGATGTGTTGGATAATTGACACGATATAAATACCAGAAGCAAGATTATTGCTTGCTCTCTTAGAAATATTATATTACTTCTTTGTTTTCTCTTATAAAGTCAAATAAATTTCTTTACCAACGGAATATCATTATATGCGTACTGCATTAATACTCAATGCAGCTATAGCATAATATATAATATAATATAATTTATATAACATAACATAATACAATAATAGCATAAAATGATTTGGTCAGCGTATTAGCATTTCATTCATTCGCAAACGATAAGTGATACACGTGCAAATCCAAAATCAAGAATTCAATTTGAATTTATAAAAATTATTAAAATGTTTAATTTCATTCCTTGAACAAAAGCAATAAAAAATGTTGATTAAAGAATCACTTTTTAAAAAACTGATATCAAAATTCTTTGGCACGGATGAGTAATTTTTTATATGCTTTGCATACCTACATTCGATGAATTTGAAAAAATTTATAATATATTTTGAACAAATTGATAACTATTAGACGATTCGGAGTTTATGTGAAAATATCTGATCAATGTCTGATATCGAATTTGATATGGCTCGTTTAGCGATTAATTACACGTGGCATTATCAATTGAAAGCGATGGCAGGTATTATTTTAATAAAATAGAAGTACCTAGACGTGACTTTCGAGAGGTACTTTGAAAACTTTCGACGCTAAATTGGCGTCTGGCAAGGATTGTGGTCGTGCATTAGTAACATTAAAAACAACATTACTGGGACCACGAAAACTGACTTCGATCAAAAAACTAGTATCTGTTACGTTGACGCGATTAGTACTTAGATCGGGTGAACTTGTTCTCAGTTGACTTTTCTTTGGCTTGTAATCATTTTTAACAACTCTCTCTGCCTCCGATTGTAACTTATTATCAAGCCAGTGAACTTTATCGAAGTCCTTCGTACCACCGACCGTGTGTCTTCTTTTGATTGATCTCTCCGGCATCCCGTTTTTCCTCTTTAATTTCGTAGCACTATCCTTTCTAACAGATTGTCGTCTTTTACTGATATTACATTCTGTCTTCTCCGTTTTAGTCAACGACTCCGATCGCTTCAACTTACTATTAGGCGACTCGGATCTGTCGGAGTGTTTATTTAAACTTTCCGAACGCTTCAGTTTACTATTCGTCGGTGAAGCTAATCTTTCGGAGTGCTTGTTTAAACTTTCGGATCTTTTTAATTTAGAAAAAGTATTTTCCGATCTCTTATTCAATGATTCGGATCTCTTCAATCGTGATCTCTCCTCGGTATTTGTTAATATCTCGAATTTTTCTAATTTGTTTGAATAATTCGAATCGAGTTCTCGATCGTGAACCTTCTTTTCTTCTGTTTTATTTTCCATATCACTAGATTTGCGAAAAGTCGACGATCCATTTCCTTCCTTTGTAGCAGTAATTTGAGCAATATCAATAATTTCTTTCTTTTTGTCATCTTCTTTTTTAGTCGAATCCGTTATCGCGTTAGTTTCTTTCAAATGATTAAGAACGTTTTTCGTTTCCAATTTGATTGCATTTCGATCGTTATCCGGCGTAGTCATTGCTTCTGTATCATGTACTTCGGTAACCGTTGAATCTGTATCTTTTTCTAATGCCTCCTAAGGTCGTACAAAAATAAAAATTAATAAATACCTTTGTCAATTGAATATAAATAAAACACGATATATAATATGATCTTACGTCTTTTACTCGAAGAAAATGATTTTTATCGATCGATGATTTATGAAGACTAGGATCCCGGTAAACTTTTTCTGTTTGTTGATTCTTTTCGGACAGATCCTCCGCCTTTTGTTTTTTTTGATCATCTGAAATTTCGATATTGTTGACAGGTGCAGGTTCTACAGGCGTTTGAATAATTTGACTTGATGGATTCACGAGTGACTTCCATTTACGATCGAAGGTTGTCGTAAGGCTAGTCAATAAATCGCTACCTGAAAAGAAAAATTAATTCCAATAAAAATCAATATATGACATAAATAATTGTTTTTAGTGAAAAACATTCAAAGCACCGCTTAGTTATCTTAGAGTGTGAAATGTAGATTATTATAAGAACTCTGCATGATAATAAATAAATAAATAAATAAGTAAATACAAATTATTTAAAGAAACGAAATATTGCCTTCTATTCGTACCTAGAAATGATTATCTGTGAAAATACATTCTTTCGGTAATACCGAGTAAACATAATAAAAATATGACGTTGAACAATGATAAAAATAAAAGTAACACAAACAATAACAGTAGCGAAAGCAACAAAAACATTTACAAAATTCGTGATCTTCGCATAGTAATTATCACTAAGTATTGTCATTAAACGCAAGAGCGACTATTAGTTACAAAAAAACTATTATAAATCATAATTATACTTCACGTATTACAGACGCATCGCAATTGAAGCTAATGATATACAAATAAGCTTCACATTTATGCATAGTATTAATTGAAATGTAACGAATGAGATGTAAATAATATAAATTTTAACACATATATATAGAACCCTGGTGGTATTGAATTTTAATTAATTATGCATTTGTCACATTTCAATGTATGTTTATATATGTTATGTATAATCAATGATATTGATAATAATAATGCATATAATCATAAGATAGCGATAAGAAATATTGAAACTAATAGCAAAGGAACGTTCTTTCCCAGCTATTGATCAAATGAAATACGTAATAATCATGTGAGTAATATTAATAATAACAATAACACGATAACATTAACAATAATACAAATAGCAACGACAATAATAATGATGATGATGGTGATGATGATGATGATGATGATGATGATGATGATGATGATGATGATGATGATGATGATGATGATGATAGATGATGGTGATGATAATAATAATAAGAATAACAATAATAATAATAATAATAATAATAATAATAATAATAATAATAATAATAATAATAATAATAATAATAATAATATAATAATAATAATAGTAATAAAAACAACAACAATAATAATAATAGCACTAGGAATAGCAATAATAGTAGTAGCTGTAGCAGTAGTAGTGATAAGTGTAATAACATTAGTGAAATGATAAAAAATGTAAGCACTTAGAAAGGATAATAACGCAGCAGGAAGGCAAAGTAAACGATATAAACGTTAACAAAAAAAAAAAAAAAAAAAAAAGAAAAAAGAAAAAAACTTCGTAGTATAGAACAAATACTGAAAGAAAGAGGAAAAATAGAAAAAAAAATTTTACCACAATTTATGATTTTATAATGATAAAATGTGACTAGAAAGAACATAATCTCAATAAATAACAACGGCAGGCAATAATAATTAATCATAGCGATTTGTACCATTACATCGAATTTCATTAAATACAAGCATTCGATATAACGCATACCTGCGTACTTCTTTTAGTCATACATAATTATTAGCTCCCGAATAAGTGAGACAAAAGTAAAAACCGATGAAATTATTTGTTCTAATCACGAAAATACTTCACGACAACGATCTTTGCATAATGATCTCGATCGCGCGTTTCATGAAAACGCTGTAATATTATTTTCTTACTTTTCTTTTCTTTTTGGTATTTTAGTTTCCACACATATCCTTCATCGCTACTAACGACACAAAGTGCGAGAACACACACATACACGTCGCGCACATCCACGTGAAAAAAGAAATTGGAGGATAAAAAAGTCGTATAGAATTCGAAGTCCGAAGAAATTGATACTTCGTAAAAAACTTTTGTAAGAAATACAAAAAGAAAGAAAGGAAAGAGTAAGAGAGGGTGGAAGGTAGAGTAGGAGAGGCGGAAAGAAAGAGGGGTTTAAGCGGATGAAAGTTTAAAGAAAAGGTAGAATTTGCTTGTGTATTGTGTAGCAACGGATAAAAGATGGAAAAAAACAATAATGATAAGAAGAAAAATAATATAACAAAAGAAAAGGAAGAAGAAGAAAAAGAAAAAGAAGAAGAAGAAGAAGAAAAAGAAGAAGAAGAAGAAAGAGAAAAAGAAGAAAAGATAAAAGCCATTCGAATGAGGCAACTGTCAGCAGCAGCTCCTTGGACACCGACGATGCTCTGCGGTGGTCCTCTGATGGATTTACCTCGGAGAAATTTGTTTAAAGTCTTGGAGGGCGCACCGGACCCTGAGCCTGACCCTCTTGGCACCTCTGAAAGGTGTCGTGGTAGGTAGGACTGGGTTGCTTCGCTCGTTGCTCTTGAGTTTGTTGTTGGCACTGTTGGTGCTGCTGTTGTTGCTGAGATTGATGATCTGTTTGCTGATCTGGTACTGTTAACGCCTGTTGATGCTGGATCAGCCGATGATGAGGCCGATGTCTTCGCGGTGGTGCCACTGGACCCTGTGGTACCGTGTAGGTGGGACGATATGTAGCACCAAAAACCCGGACTTGCTGTATGCCTACATACGTTCAACGTATTCGGATTTGTCATAATCGGAACCGAGTGCGAAGAAGGAATGGCTGCTGAAGGAATGGAATCGCGAGGCGCGATAAATCTATCTCTCGTCTTCTTTCTATATCTTTTTTTTTCTGCAGTTAAACCCTTCCGCCTCGGTCCGAGTCAAGCCGATATTTTGTTTTTGTTTACTTTTTATTTTTAATTTTTAATCGCCTCTTCACGCAAAATAAGATCATCGAAATCGGAGATGTATTCTCTCCAACTTGTTTATTGTCTCTTCTACTCATTATCGACAGAATTTGAAAGATTAAATCTTCTGATTTCAATAATCACGTTTATTTTTTGAGCGTATAATAATCTGATAATAGATCGTAGACTGAGGCGAATAGGCAGAAAAGGCAGGAATTTGACAAAATAAGAGCACAGGCGTGTAAGCAGCCAGGCAAACAAGCAAGCAGGCAGCAAACGATGTACTTTGATGCTTGTTGCTTCGAAAAGCGTACAACATGTTTAACGATTTTGAAATTTCGAAATATCTATGTATCTATATATATATATATATATATATATACATATATATATATAATTTATTTGTCTTATCGACGAATATTGATTTAAAGTAATATTTCTAGACCTGCATGCACGTTTATATACTAATCTATAAACCAGATAATGTGAATTTTTGTTAGTGCGTACTATACGCAGAATCAAACGAAGTAATCTATGACTCCTCTGTCTCTACGATTATACGTAATTTGATAAATAAACTATTAGTTATATTCCATATTATATAAACTCTATCATATATATATTTGTTTTTTTTAATAAAATATTGTAGCGCGATTATTATGACTGCAAATGTTAAATACAAATTGAATTATTGTATTAAATTTGCCACGCTCTTATCAAACCGAGAATATTTGCATGTGCGTGATTATTTCTAATAAAAAAAATTATCCCCAGACGTTTTATTCTATTTATTAACGAGTCGATCGTAGAATCATCTTTGTACGTTATGTAAAATTATGAGTAAAAAAGTTGTAGGAAAAAATCTGTAACACCATGCTTCGATGACATGCTACGTATCGTAACATTGCTGTAACAAAGCGATTTCTAATTCGCGTTACTGTAACTGAATAATTATTAGAAAATAATAATAATAATAATAATAATAATAATAATAATAATAATAATAATAATAATAATAATAATAGTAATAATAATAATAATAATAGAAGAGAAATAAATGTGTTTGAGATCAAAAACTTAGATATACATTTTCGTCTGCTTGAAAAAAGTTGCTTTATAAGAACGTGAAGAAGGAGATAAAAGTACCTAGAAAGCTTTTTGTTAATAGTGAGAATCTTCTGAGTCCAGTGTAGAAAACATGATCCGGCTACACTCACCGACCATCAGAAGCGAGATTACAAAGAGAAAAATACAGAAAGAGAATAAATTGACAGATAAACGAAAGCGCGTATCATTTAGCTATTGTTTGCGTCACATTTATTTACGATTCATAACAATAATAAGTAAACGATTTTAAAAATTTGCAATTTTGTGCAGAATAATAAAAATTACTATATGTAACAGTTCTATTATATTAAAATACACGGGATAATTTTCTAATATCGAATTTCCTGCCTTATAATATAATCCTTACGTAAAACTACATTCCTCACAGTTCGTCAATTATATTGTGACGCATATTTAACAAGATTTTATAATACTTTCAGTTGAGATTATTAAAAATTTATAAACATATTATCACTTTATTATTATACTTCACTTTTGTCATCAATCTAGAACCTTATTTTAATATATTATTATATATTATAAATGTGTATGTTTACATTGCTAAAAAGTCTTGGAACTTACAGGTGTGCACATTAGATAGATTTAGGATATTCTGATTAAATGTAGTGCCAAAAATCAAACACGCTAAAGGAAAACCAGATCCGCGATAAATCGAACAAAGTTGTAAGAAAAAAAAACAAATAAACAGACAATTTAATACTAACCATCATCCGAGATATCTCCAGAAAGTCCTCTCCGTTGTTGAGATGGCGAGGGTGAAGAATGAGGAAGCGTGTGTACTTCATGCAACGAATCCAAGCTGCCGTAACGAATAGGCGGTAGGCAAATAGATTCTAAAGACGGCTAAAAAAATAAAGATAAAAAAAGAAGAAAAAAATAGATTTCCACAATATCCGTTAATTATTTTACTACATGTAACATATATATGAAACTAAACGGAACAATGGAAGAGAATGCATTGGCCTCACCTCTTTATCTGTTTTAAACTTTTTGATAACACCATTATTTATCTTCTCGCCTAATACATTAGTAAGTTGATTAGTAGCTTGTGCTTTCTGTCGCGCCGTAGGTTGTTGTTGTACAGCTATTGATAACGGAGTAATTCTCGTTGTTGATCTTGATCGAACATGTTTTTCGGGGAGATCCGCTAATGATTTTTCTGCCAACCTCTGATTCATATTGGAGAGACGTTCGGATAGAAAATTAGGAATCACCGTACTGTCTACTATAGTATCTAAGAGATCGTCATTTTCCATTTCTCGTTTTGCCATTTGCCATTCCTTTTCTATTTTTCGTCTTTCCTCTTCTCTCTTCTCTGCTTCGCGTCTCTGGCGATGCTGATCTCTCTGCAACATAGCCTTTGTCTCCTGTTCAAACCTTCGTATTCTTTCTTGTGTTGTTGCACTCAGTCCGGCATACGTTCTTATAGCTACCTCATCGTTACTCTGTTTAGTCTCATTGGATGCATTTGATGTCATCGAGTTTGTATCCATACAATTCAAACCAGCCTCGCTTAAAGGTCTCGAAGATTCGGAACTCGAAGAAATAGCAGGCACAAGTTGATTCGAATATTTGGATCGACTAGAGGATGAAGCACTTACTGGACTATTATTATTTGTTGCTGAAGATCGATCAGTCGGCTCGGAAGAATTACTAGAATGATTGAGGTGACTTTTGTTTTCATGCATCAATACTATTTCACTGACAGAACATTGACGTTCATTAAGTGCCATGCTTTGTCGAATCGTCGGTGAACTGTCCGATTCGTGCTTCATTTTAACCTGTTTAATTAATTAATAAATATAATTATATGTATCAATACAAATTGAAGGAATTATAAATTAAAACAATATTCTACATATAACATATACATATATAATATGAACCTTTTCTTCATCGTGTTCTTCATTTTCTGCTTCGTCCTGGCCTTTTCGTCTTCTTTGAATTTTCCGATTAGCTGCAGATATGATTGAAGATACAATGTCCTTTGCTGATACCATTTCACGCATGCCTGTTTTATCAAAATAAAAAAAGCAAGCAAAATAAATAATAGCACATCAAACAAAGAAAAATAAATAAAAGCATTGCAATTAGCAAAAAATAATAATTGTGTAATTTATAAATTATTTTATAATATTTTACATAAAAAGAATTTAAATAATAAAAATGAGCAATAAAAATGTATACATATTTAATTATCGTACTATTAAGACTAATCAAAATATTTTGTTCGATGAAAAGATCGTTAATCCATTAATATACCTTCGACTTTTTGTATATTGTTTAAAAGAAGATTATGATTTGTATTAGATGTTGGTTCAACCTCACAACCATCAGCTGGGAGACTTAAATTTACACTAAGTCTACTTAAATCATCAAGGTCTTCGTCTGAGAAAAACCAATCAACCTAAAAATCATAATTAAATATTTATACATTTATCGCAAATTTCTATTAAGAAAGATCGTATTCGATTAATTCGAAAATAATTGAATACTTCATACTCACATTATTTAATAAGCTTTCGACTATTTTACATTGGTGAGACATATCAGTGACCATCGTAACCATATTATCCCTTGAACCACTCGCGCGTACCAATGTAGGTCCAAAAACAATAGCTAAATTTTTAGCTTCCATCTTATTAACTTCACTGTGTTCTACAATTTTCTTCAAGTGTAACATTAAGTATTTGAGTGTTTCAAAATGATGTTCTGGAAGATCTCTTAATAATTTCCTTATAGTTGCCATTCTCCTTTGAGGATCTTCAATCTTATCCGCGTCAATGAACATGGGATATAATTCTGCAGTTAATAGTGAATCTGGTAAATGTCGAAAGAAAGACTTGAGTAAAGAAGATATCACATTCACATCGCTCCATCTGGGGTCCTATTAAAAACAATTAGCAATTAACCAACATATAACGATTTAATTTGTCTTCGTATTATATTCTAAATTGCAATATTAAGACACGTACCTGAAGATTAATGTTTTCAAATCCTTTATTTACACTCTCAGTAAGCTGAGAAATGGCAGCAGTATTTCCTGGCACTCTGTATATTCCAACAACTTCAAGACCACGTGCCTCAACTATACTAGTACACATTTCAACTATAAGAGGTACAAATTCCGAAAAGGAAGACTGTAACGAAAGAATAATTAAATTTAATGAAATTTTATTTGGCTATAAACAAATATTCTTACCGATGGACAAAGTTCAAGTGGCACTTTAAATGTAGCTCCTTCAGGTGGCAATTGTGCAGTAGGTGATGATGGTGAACCATGCATTCTTCTAAATTGTTTAGCTACTCTACCCTTCCAAGTTTTGGTTTTTGGAGATGAAAGAGGTTCCACAATTTGACTTGGCTTTCTTGTTTTATTTACTGGCGATTGCCCAGTCGGTGATCTATTTCTGAAAGATGTTAACTTCTTGATACCTTTGTGACTGGGTAAGGGACTCAGCCTTTGATTAGCATTTTGAACAGAGGCAACACTGGGTGTTGTTGGTCCGGGAGTTTGTGGTACTGCTTGTTGTTTCAAAGTACTAGAGGTAATATCCTACGAATTGTTATATTAACAAATATTAATACGCGTAAATGCTATACTTTCTTCCGAGAATTGCAAGATATTAACAAATAAATTTACCAATGGCTTTTCAGTAGCAGCATATTTATGAAGTGATCTTAGCCAAAGAGCCATCGAAGCTGCATCTTCTGTTTGTAAAAGCACTTCTGCTGTAGGATTCACCACTCGTAATACATGTTTTCGTTTAGTATAATCCTCAGCAATATCCACCAATGAACACCTTACATCAATATTTTGTACAGTACCTTCAGTATCGTTAACCGATGAAGGGCTCTGTAAAATAATAAAAATAATTAGAGTATTTAAGTATTATTTGTTACGATTAAATCAAGTTTTCTAACTACCTGACTGTGACGATCCTTATAAAAAAATAAAATTGGACCTCGAAGAACACCCCAAATTTGCTTCCAGGAACGATCAGAAGATCGCTGCGATATACAAATAAAGAAATATATATTCGATAAGTTGTTAGATTTATTGTTAAATAAAATAGTAATAAATTTTCATTTACCTTGCCATCGAGCACTGTGAACTTGATGTGAAGTGTGCCTTCTCGTTCAATAGGTTCAACCTCCTTCGGAGCTTCGTTGCCACTATCCGTAGTACTTATGATACTGTTACTGAAATAATTAAAAATATATATCACATTTCAATTCATTTGAACTTTTATAAACTATAGACAATCAATATGTAAAGTGTTATGTTGTGTAGTCACTGAAAATATACATAAGTGAAACATTTTTATTTACAAGAACGAATCGATTGAATAAGATCATTCAATAAAATGTGTCATTAGATCTTTCTTGAAAATTCAAATTAGATACAATATCATTTGTACATATATACAGCATTTGTTATTAAATATATACAATAAAACACTTGCACATTATAAAATCCTTGCAATTTTTGCACATTCACGATTGATAATACAAAAGCTTTGCCCACATACATATATGTCTATTATATAAATAACATCACTGGAAACAATCACCTTATATTAATTCACAGTTTTTATTCTGCAATCATCCAATCTATTTATATATTCTGTTACATTCAGAATTTTAAGCTGTAAATATTATGTGATTAATGTTTTATTACTCACATATACAATAACTCAAACATAAAGTTATTACATAAAAAAGCCATTTGATCTGGATACAATAATGTTAGTCCTCTTGAGTCACCTTGAAGTATAGATGTCCTACATAAAGCAAATATTCTAGACATTGATTTACAAAAGACATTGTACACATATAATGATCTGTAACAAAACAAAGTTCACGAATAGACATGACCAAACTATTCAAGGAGAATGGTAATGCTGTGCTCATTTCTACTAAAGAACCAAGGATTACAACGAATATTTTCGCGAAATCAAAAAAAAAGTATCGTTTTATTATAGATTTTTTCAAAGCTTTCTAAACATAGTCGTTGTTTTCCCTGAGTACTGATAAAAAAAAGATTACAGTTAAATAAAATGGAAGAAAAGAGTTAAAAGCAATCATAATTTGTGAATAAAAAAAAACAAAGAATCATTTTACTTGCATAGAACTATTCTGAAAACAGATTTGTTTATTATTAAAAGAAATATCGAATGTATTTACAAAAGTAAAAATTATAATGAAATTGTTTCGTTTATTAGTTTGATACATAATCAACGAAAATAAATCATAAATAGCCTCAAAAATAAAACAGAAAAATAGAAAATAAAGATATGATGCTTTCTTTAAGGCTTTCTACAAAAGATTACATCCTCACCGAAGAGAATGTCGATGAAGATTTGCAGACTGCGTCATATCCTCAAAGATTCGTCTTAACGGTGCTATGTCACTTGTAAATGACGGTGGTCTCCATCGTCTATGTGCACTGGAAATATGAACATAACTGAAACTCAAACGTACTTACACGAAGAGAAATTAAAGAAAATATAATTGCCTGACACAGCATCACCAAAGGAACAATGGTTTTCGTGTCGGTAAATTTCATGCACCATATTTCAGCTGTATACAATGATTCGGAGGATGAAATGTGCTTATCGAAGCATGTTCGCAAAAATACAAAAATGGATAAATAAGATGATAAGTTGTGACATAAGCCAGATTTTGAGTCCACCTAGTTTTATCAAATATTAATTGACTTATACTAATTAATTAAATCAATTAAATATTATACATTTTTTACTTCCTTTTTGTTAGATTCTTTATAGAACTTAAAATCAAAAAATTAAAAACAAAACAAATATTTACCTTCTAAGAACGTGAACAGGTTCAGTGTCACTAAGATCTAAATCGCTATCAACGTGCATTCGTTCACCCCACGTAGCTTTCAGGTAGGAAACTCTTCTCGTAGCGCGCTCTTCATCACCTATAATATAATATTATTGTTACGCACTTCGTTTTTTTTTCAATTCATCATTTTATTAACATATACAATAAAAATACTCACTTAATTGTGCGTTTTTCTGTCGTCTAAGGATTACTCCATTGTTTGATGTTTCATCGCAAGAAGCTATGATAAAATAAAAGTATATTTACATTCATTGAATAAGTTTAAATAATTGATATACAAAAAACATATGAAAGTAAAGAAAGTTAATTAACTAACCAAGTTGACTTCTAGTAGACTGTGCATAGCTTTGGTTTTTACTATCACCATTATTATTATCATTTCTAATGTCTTTCTCCTCTTCTTGCTCTGTTTGCCATGTATGTCTTATATTTCCACGCGATCCGTTTACAGTTTCCCAAGATTCTGCACTATTACTACGTGCCCTAAGATGAACTGCTTCTATTTCCATCGTTGGTATTTCTGTAAAAGTAGATCAAATGATTGAACAAATGATTTCTCATCATTTATAACATTAATAACAGATACAAGTTATTCAATCTTTGAGGAGGAAATTTAGTTACATTAAATTTGTTGAACAATACATACAAACTTTCAGAATCAGAAATCAGAATTTTTCATGCTATACTCTAAGCCTTGACCATATCTTAAAGTAAAATTTTTAATTAACATTGCTAACGATAAACATTTTTACAATTTACATTTTTATGATTTACACCTTGAATAAAAATAAAAAAGCGACGTATACCTGTAATAGTAATGCTTGTTACACGAATAAAAGCTGATTGACTCTCTTATTTATTTTCTTTAAGCTTATTTTATCTTTACTCATGCATTCACACATACTAATAATGGCACACTTTATTTCTACAATATCACTCACGTTTATTATGATGAATGACTTTACTGAAATAAAATTTGCAAAAAAAAAAAACATATAGCAAAGAACAAATATCAAATATCTTTTTTTTCCAAAGTAATTGACCTCTCTATTTTAATAATAACAGCCATAAATGTCTGATGATCATTTAAGACAATGTATTTAATGAATTATCAATTTTCACTTTCCTTAGTATACACTAAACATTGAAACAATATGGACAACGTTTAATCAAAATGCATTTTGATCACCATCATAAATAAAATTAAAAAAAAAAATAAATAAATAAAAAAAATATGAATAAAATGATTGATTGGTTCAACCGCTTGTCTTATTCTACCTTGAACTTCTTTATAGTTGGCAGGGGGTTCACAATGGATGTACTTGCTGCCTATAGGAAATATTCTGTTTCCGGACAATCCCCTTCCTAAGCCATAATATTTATATATACTACTTGTATAGTAATATGTCGAATCAGATTCACGTATAAACGGATAAATAAATAAGTAAATGAAGTAACAATTCATGTTGTCATTCATTAATTCATTCAGAATGATATATAATACTCACCGGAATCTAACGACCTGCTCTCTCTATTACTAGGCATTCTTCTTGGTTCTTGTGATTCTGCTTTCGACTCGAACTCTCTCTTCATGACAGCAACATTTGGTACACTTCGTTTATTAGACAACCTAGACAGCTCGCTTTTGTACAAATTAGTTCGATCGCTGGTTGGCTCTTCATCATCGCTAAGAAGTCGACCAGACTCGAATTGTTTTGCTCGTCTAGAAACAATTTGTAGTCCCTGCGGGGGTACCAGGAATTTGTCATTATTTTTTTTATCTGGGCCTGGCGAAGATGGCACAGAAAGTGATTCATTCCGAGAATCTTGAGGTTGTTGCTGATTCGTTGCTAAGTTCGACGTATTTTCATGAATTCTCGATAAGGTGCTAACGAAAACAGATTTATTGGTGTTTTTATATCTATCCTGATCGTTAGTTTTAGTTGGTAGATAAACGAAATGATTCTCTTTGCCTAATTGGCTCTCATAAAGACTGGAATAAAATCTATCTCTGATGCTACGTTGACTGTCAATAAGATTCGATCGATCATCATTCTGATCGCTTCGCGTATTAGTATAATCCGATTCAGAATCAAGATCCGTCTTCACTCTTTGGACGTTTTGATTCGACGGTTTCGTTAATGACAATTTACCATTACTTTTATTTTCCACTCTTCTCGTAGGCGATTGTTGCCTTTGTTGTTGCTCATTAGGCGGCCAAATTTGCCTTTGAAGTTTTTGCGGTCTCGCGTAAAATTCTCTTTGAATAACAGCCGAATTGTTACCACCTTGTTGCAATCTTGACGCATCCTCGGCGATATTCCATCCGATTGGATGACTCGGTCTGCGTAAAAATTCTTCCTTTTGTTCGAAACTCTTACGTAATCTGTTCATGATTACAGAGTCATCGGAGCACTCGTTTCCAGTAACGGTCGAATTAGAATCAAACGAGGACAAACTACCCTTACTGACTGGTGAGGAGTCTCTTCGAGAATCCATGCTCAACCTTAAACTTGGATCGTTTAATCTAAGAGCGTCTATACTTCCATAACTCGGAACTTCTGATTCATTTGTTTGTCCAGTCCCTCCACTACCTTCACTCGCTCGTCTCGTTATCACTCGTCTGCCAGGACGGTAAATAGGAACTTGTGGTTCCGCGCGGGACATAGGATAACGTAACATAGTTAGCTGTTGTTGTTCTTTCTCAAATTGGCCTGATTCACCTGATCTAACGCGTTCATAAATAGGATCTTTAATTCGATCGTAAATTTGTTCGTTACTCGGTCTAAAATAAAACATTAACTGTAAACTATGTTAGTTTAATAGATAAGAATAGAGAATTACAAAGTACAAACCTAGAGTAAATCGATTCGGGACGCGTTCTATCATACAAATCGAACCTCTGATCCGGTGAGGGGCGGCTGTACGATTGGAGAGGCGATTCCATGGCTTCTCTAGCTTGTTGTTGTTGCTGTAGTTTTCTTGATTGCATTCTATCCTCAATAGGTTCGCAAGGAACATTCGTTTCTTGCAGGAATCTTCTTTGCTGCGCCGTGATAACTGGTATAGACGGTGACATCTTGTTGCCTTGTTGTTCTTTGTAAACAGCCTCTTCGCTTTCTCTACAAGTCGTATTCTGATTCTCTGAATCTGGAAGCGAGCAAATCCATGATTGCCTCGTTGTTTTCGGCGAAGATCCTGGGATCATGCTGATAGATCTTCTTTGCTTCTGAGAAATCCTCTCTGGAGAACGTAATCGTGGACGTTGATTCGTCTCAGGATTGTGTGCCGTTTCACCAAAG
Organism: Vespa crabro; assembly: GCF_910589235.1. Lineage (NCBI taxonomy): Eukaryota > Metazoa > Arthropoda > Insecta > Hymenoptera > Vespidae > Vespa > Vespa crabro. Next base: position 4,727,745 of record NC_060957.1, read on the forward strand.
TACTATTAAAAATTTATTATAGATTATTTTTATCATAGATTATAAATTATTTATCGTCATGGAATTGAAGAAAATTCGCACCCGTTGCAAGATATCGTCTTCTTTTGAAACAACGAGTAGTCGCAACCAAGGACCCGCTTGTTGAATACGTTGCACTACACTGGCGTATTGTTCACCTCGTGTTGGTATTCCATCAACGGAAACTACCCGATCACCCGTACGAAGACCTGCTTCTGCTGCTGGCGAATTGACTCGCACCTGCTTTACAAAGATCGTGTCCATAGGCTCATCGATCCTTGTCCGCTCGTGTCCTGGCAACATCTGTAGAATACCATTCGGAAACTTTATAAATTCTATATTTATGAACAAGTGTACTAGCTTTTTAAATTTTTTTTTCCAGTTATACTTACGCAACAGGACTCGGGCGGATAAACGATAAAATGTCGGAGAGTGAATCCGAAGCCATTTTCGCTACGTTTAAGAAGGAGAGTTCGAGGACCACGAAGTGACGAACTCTCCTTTCGAGTAGCTGCAGATGTTGGTGCTGGTGGCGGTGGTGAAGTATGTCGCACCTAAAATCATTTATGAATTTTACGAATATATAGAAAATTTGATACATTATTATGATATTTTTTTTTTCATTTTTCTATTTTGTTTTTCTTATACGTTTCAATTGACTTGTTGACTTTGTTGATACGTCAATCAACAGCTTCAAAGACGAAATTAAATACACCAGATGTGTTTTTTATCATTGATATCCACGTAAGTGCATATTATCACTTGTATTATATGCAGAACGCATAATGTCTGCGTGAAGTACGAGGTCATTAGGTAATCGCAGTAGTAAGTGCATGTTACTCGCACAGAAATGACCTTAATTGTCTGCTTCATTGGCTAGGTTAACTCTCGTTATGTGATTTATCAATATATTATGAATCGTCGTTCTAAAGATGAGAGAGGAGATCCGCATTCCCTCCACTTAAAAAAATTATTTTCGGTACAACGATAAGAGAAAAAGAGTAGCATACATAAATTAAATTTTCGTTCAGCAAAAATTTTAATGAGTATGATTAACTCAAATAGATAATTCTTGTTTTTAGTAAGAATATTTCGAGCGTGCCAAAAATATGTAAGTTTACGTTGAAAGATGTTTACTGGTATTCAAAGCATGTATATTTTAGTAATTGTAATGAAGTCAAGAATTTATGGCATTTTTTCAAAATCGCTAGACTTTTATAATCATGAACGGTACATGAAAATATGTAAATGATTTTATAAAAGGTAAAAATTAAATATGAACCTTTTATCAAATCACTCTATTCCAATCTCTTAAACTTAAACTTAACCGTTTACTATTTTTTAATATCAACTTTGTTGGCTAAAATTTCTTGAAAGATAACATGGGATTATTCAAATACACATCACAAAGTTCCGTGTAAACGTTAATTGTAGGATTTTTAAGTGAAAGATTGAACAAGAGATAAGACTAGGAAAACTTGCCAAGAATCTCGAGTCACATAAAATATATAGGTAAAAGAGAGGAAGATGCTTTGCTGACGGAGTTTGAATAAAAGGTGGCAACTTTCCAGGAAACAAAATAGTACTACTGATTCGAAATAGTTAAGCCAATGAATTTCCATGGAACCACTAACGAAACGAAATTTTTCATTTTTAGAAAGTGGAAAACCTAGTCTGATCAACAAGAGAAGAAGAAATTCATTAATCAATTTGCACTAAATTTTGCAACATCAATAATGATACCACCACAAAAATTGCTTTCCATTCAAACAAATATACTAGATAGAAAAAATATTTGAAAATGTTCTTATCTAAAATAAAAATTAGCAAAGAAGACCGTATAAACCATAGATATTTTTATCACAATAATTAAATGTATGTTTTTACTTTCCTAGTTTTTCCTAAGTACTTGTCTTAACGATGAACTATTACATCATCGCGTAAATGCCAGTTCCTTTAAACGCCCACCTTCATTTTGACAAAACAGCAGACAGAAGATCATAAATCATTTTTTAAGTCGTTCAAAAATCTGCATTCATGAAACTAGCATAATGTACTTTCATCCAATTATCTTACAAAAGATCATTTATAAAACTTCGACCAACTTTCTATATATCGAAATGATTAAAACGGTATAAATAACTATCGTTAAATTGTAATAAACTTTTTCTTTATAAAGGCACTTATTTATGAATCAACTCAATACATCGACATACCAAGTCTATGTTAATCATTTCAATAATATTTTTTATCATATTGTCATACTGATAGCCCAATTGCTTGCTTAAAAAATTGATCGAACTGCACTAGATCTGACTACTCACGTCGAACCACAAACGTCTGCCGTGGTTCACCAACGTGTACAGTGGTTTTCCGTGTTATCTAATACGTATCACGTAGACACAGCTAATGCACTGAAGTACCAACACACATATCATTTCGTTAAGAGAACGATGGCTTTCGCCCGATTTCGTTAGACTGCATACCAAAAATAATCTCAACGAACGTACCTACGTACATATGTCCGTCCGTTCGTTCGTCCGTCCGTACGTACGTACGTACGGACATAAGTAGACGTCGGGGAGTCACAATGGCGGTGTGAGCAGCATACGTTAATTCATTTAGAACAAAACATGCGTAGCATAAATAAGAACGGTATTATAAATTAAAACCAAAGAAACATAAGTCCATGAACTGGGAGGCTTTCCCCAGCGACATTTAATTACCTTCACAAACAAAATCAATGTATTCGTAAATCGTAGAACATTGAGCATGTAACACGTCAATATGACGTTCCTTTTCATCATCGCAAATCAGGAATGAAGGAAGAAGCGACTGAGAGAGCCATCAAAAGACACGTCGTGATCAACAACGTGTCCCGTTTGCACAATTCGTGATCCCCCGTTGGATATAAGCGTTAGCATACGGTCACCGTGACACCATTAGCATTGTACCGGTGGTGCTGGTCCGTCTGTTTCATTGTGACGCTCTACGTTTCAGCCGAGCGAAGCCGTCACGCGTCGTATACCACATGCGGGAAACAAAATAGCACCGGTTTTACTGGAATACGCAAACACACTTTCGGGTACATAATGCGAAAGTTTTGACTTCCTGATTAGGAAAAAAAGCGAATGAAAGAAGACGAAGGATGGTTAAGTAGGTAACAACTTCCCTAAGAGCATGACGATACTTGGTCAGAAACTGTTTCTAAGAATTCAAATAAAAGTAATAATTTGCTAAAAGTGCTACTATTATATTTCTAACATTGAAGTAATCATTTCAGACTTTTTCAAGAAATAAATTTTTTCGAAGTATGCCATCTATTAAAATAGTATACCCCTATTTAAAATAGAGATAAATCATAATCAAGTATTTTTTTCTTATTATTTTTCACTATGCAGAACCTGCTTTTATGAATATCATTGTTCTTTGTTTTCTTAGATTGAGTGAGCTTTATGGTAACTATCATCGCTTGTATTGTAAAGGAAGCGTTTTATGCTTTGTTCGTGGACGATGTTAGCGAGGCTTTAGATTGATTTAATATGAACAAATAAATAAAATTATCGAACATTTGATATAAGCAAATAAATAAAATTATCGAAGAGTTGTAGTTACCGAAAAATATTATAAATATGTGCGAAACACGAACTTTGAACTGCTTTCTCTTTTCGTACAAGGCATCAGGTTATATTTAAGAACGTTTGCTATTAAAAAGATATTTTTGCGTCTCCTTAACGACGCTCTGTATACAATCCACGCTGTTCTTGGATACTTTCAAAGCAAATCGAATGTGTTTATATGGAAAACAGATCCTATGAGCGGGAGTGTCAATAAACACATTTGTGTCTGACAAACGGCAAGGAGATCGAATTGGGGATATAGTTAACGTGCCGAGGAAAGTGGGTCGTGTCGAGAGAGAGAGAGAGAGAAAGAGAGAGAAAGAGAGAGAGAGAGAAAGAGAGAGAGAGAGAGAGAGAGAGAGAGAGAGAGAGAGAGAATCGATCGACCATTACAGCCGTGAACAATTCACTACAAAATCGACGATGGATTTTAAAAGCCGATTTATTATATAAAACGCCGCCATTGAAAAGCGCTAAGGTAAACGAAAATTATGAGCTCCATTTAAAGTGCACCGTTATAGCCCTCGCAACACATTTTTAAATTTCCTCTACTGCTCTCTCTTCCTCTCTCTCTCTCTCTCTCTCTCTCTCTCTCTCTCTCTCTCTCTCTTACTTACCAGAATAAAAGTAGAAATGGCGTCTCTCAGTCTACAAAGATAAATATTTATCAGTATATTTCTGAAGATTATACTTTTGATGTACAAGAATATTTGAAGATAAAAAAAAGTAAGAGATTAAAATCGTAGGAATACAATGTCTAGGATTAATATATATTAAATATATATATTTATTATTATAAATATATATTATAAATATATACATATATATATAAATATTAAGTTTCTCGCAAGGAGATTCAGAAAAACGAAGTAAAGGACACCCTCCAGAACGAATGAATTGGCTCTTGGTTTCCGCCTTCCTGGCTGCAGACCTCGTCTATTAAAGACTAATCGGCCGTTAACCGATTGCGAACCGGTTCGCGTCGACGCTCTACAGAAATTCCAATCTTTCGCTTAAAATATTAACATCTACTTGGTACGTCCTCGCACGATCCGATACGGTCCTGGTGCTCTCTTGGAGATCTCAAAAAATTTGACACCAAAATCTCGATCATTAAAGTTCTACATTGTAAAACGTAGTATCATGATGTTGGCAATCAGTATTCATCGTTCAATTGTAAATATCATAATACATGAATTAGCTGAGAAGTTATCAACACCATTTTGTATGTAATTTCTTCACGAGGTATTGGATTACAACAAAAAGAGAGAACCTGTGAGATCGTGATTATATAAAAAGTTCGATTAAATTTCGAGAAATTGCAGAAACAAGATCTTGATAAGTATTATCTCATTATCAGAAACAAATTACTATCGTTTCACATATTGACGTTATCGATGATATTAATGAAGTACACAAAAAAGTTCATGATTCTTTTTTCTACAAAGATTCAAGAACATCTGAACGATTTTATTGACCTATTTTTTACAAGTTTCAAGTGTAGTCGAGTTACGTTACAAATCGCTATGTAATTCTTTTTTGCCTCTCTCTCTCTGTCTCTCTCTCTCTCTCTCTCTCTCTCTCTCTTTCTCTCTCTCCCTCTATCTATCTATCTATCTTTCTCCACTCACCCTACGTTGTTTTATGAGGTTCGAGAGGAAGCGAGAGGAAGAGAAAAGTTACGTAATTTCGCATTACAGACACGCTCTTGCGTAAGTCGCTACGACGCTGATCGACGATTGCGATGGAGGATGACCGGCAACCGGTATACACGCACAGTCTCTACGTTTGACATCGAAAAATTATTTTAAAATTTTATAATTACCTTGAGAATTTGCCAATTTTCATATCTACTGGCAGACGGTCCTTCAGGAAGAAATAAATAAATTTGAAGATAAAACAGCCAGTACGAAAACAAAAATATATTCGTTCTTTTTTCCTTTTAATATATAAATATATTAAAATCGAATGATCGACAAATTAATTGACGATTAATTTTCGATTGTTTTTTACTCTTCATTTACCTTTGACACTTAATTAACATAGTGATAAAGCGCTTCGAATAAACAGATTAGATCAACATGATGAGGTCTCTCATTCATAAAAGTTTTTCACTTCTTTAAAATACGCGATCATCGGATAATTTTAAACTGTATCATTGTTCGACTCACCTAAGAAATTAATCGAGCGTGAAACGCACCGCCGCAAGAACCAACGATGCCACAGTACTCTTCCCGAATGAACGCGCCTCGTAAGAACCTCGAATGTACATAGATTTTACCTCGAAGAAATAGTGATCGAACACCATCACATATTGTCACTATTATGATCGTTACTTTTTTTTTATTATTTCTTTTTATTACTTCTTGTTTTCTATTCCGAGACAGAAAAGAATATTTGCAATATCATTACCGAGATGCAATCAAAGTTTGATTGTTTTAAGACACTTCTGAGGTGAAACAAACTTCATAACGAGGATTCTGTTCCTTGGTCACTTTTTCGTCGTGCTCGAGAAAGAGAAAGCGAGGGAAAAAGCCGAAAAAAGAGTTAAGGACACGCGATGAACTCTCAAACAACAGTATGGTTCGCGCGATACTGACGATACTGAATCAAAACGGTGTTGTACGTTCCTACGTGGTTGCTGATAGTGGTGGGGTCAAGAAGATGGAAGTGAAGAGGTGGGAGACTGCGTGTACCTAGTGTAGTACCTCTAGCTACCGCCTCCGACTACCTCCACCTTTCCGCCTCCTCAACCCCTAGTCCGACCCCACCATAACTTACCGGAAGATACTGCACTGTACCATGACAATCTTTATCGAATTATGAGTGCTACGTATTCGCAAAAACATTTTTAGCTCTTGAACGCGACTTTTTTAATGAATATTGGCTTACCTCTGAAAAGTTACATTTTCAATGAGTAGAAAAATTTGACTATGTAATGCAACGACGTATTACGAAATTTTTTTTGTTTTTCATTTCATTTCATTTATTACATATAATCATTTCATTATCAATGAGTGTCGAAATAAGAACAATACAAACGTATCACTAAATATTTCTTACTTTTCTAATTATAATAATTAAACAGTTGCAACTGTTTTACTTATTTAAATATTCTATAATATATAAATAGCTTCATCTTTCTATCATAAGCTGATTGAAAAGTGTTGCCTACGCGAAAACGGCGATGCGCAGGCGTATCGAATACTCCGTATCGATATAGCATAAACATCGCTTATAAACACTGCTCTCTATTATAACTCGGGTTCGTGCTTGCTATGGCATTATCAGCAGTATTAAGTGCATCGTAAACCATAGCTGGGCTATTGATGTGTACACGGATGTGTGCATGTATCTTTACATATATACGAACGATTCTCCATTTAATTTTCAAGTGAAATTATTTTTAAATAATGAAAAACATTTCTTTAAATAGAAAAATATTATAAAATAAAATGCGTGATCAGTGGTAGATACATGGATATTTATATTCGTACGATCTTTAATTGATAAAAGTAATCAGCCTTGAAAACGTAATAATAGTATGAGAGTGAAGCCCTTAATCCTTAGGTGAGATTTACCATACACGTGCCTCCACTCTAAAACCGCTATACGTACGTGTGACAGCTTTGCTTGAAAGTACCAACTCCTGCCTATTCATGAGAGACAATGTAGAGAGACGTTTTATCGACAGCTTTGCAACCTATCGTGCATAAAAGGCAAAGGACGAGCACGTACAAAGCGTATATATAGAATAATAAATATAGTTGAGATATGTTGGAGTAAGTGTAGGCGTGCGTGCATGCATGTTTGTGCGTGTACGTTCGTCATTCGTAGGACTTTCAGTGAATCTATTCTTTTTCAAAATAATGTATATTTTTAATCGATGAGATTCTCTTTCTCTTTTTATACCACTTTCTCCCTTATCTTAAAGTTCATTCTATTTCTGATCTAATAAAAGGGGTCAAGGCTAATAGATGGGAAAAACGTCTTTGCTTCTATTTAAACTGTTTCGCCATAGAAGGAAAAATTAATGAAGAAAAAAAATTTCATATGGACTTGGAATAATTTTTGAAATTCGATCAATTCTCCTCTGAGACTTAACGAGATAGTAAAATAATACTACGAGTACTATAGAGTAATAATTTGAACAATTACAAGACTTTTATGACGTCACAAATAGTCGAATTGAACGTCTATCGGTAATTTCGATCGATAGTTAGTACGATTAGTATCATTGTTAGATACAAAGGCTGGACGTTCTGTTCTCGCGTAACTATTACACAAAAGAGAAGACGAGTAGGCGTAAAACCAGAAAAAAAAAGAGAGAGATTCGTTTACGTCGCGTTTAATGAAAAAGTATCTGATTGCTAGCTATCGTAACGCTAAAGCGAACTATATTTAAATTATTAAATATATTTCCTCGATGAACTATTCCTTGACGGAACCGAGCTTTCGACTATGGCACGCTTTTATATTTTATATAGTAGAAGTTATACTCCGAGTTCCGTTACTCATTACTGAATACTCGCTATCCAGTTGAAAGTAAAAATAAGTAAGAAATTTCGAGCCATTCTTTTTTCTAGTGCAGAAAGTGGAATAGAGATGGAGACGACTCAAGTGTGTCGGGGTTGTCTGTAAAAGAGAAACAGACAGACAGAAAAAGAGAGAGAAAGAGAGAGAGGGGTCGTTCACCCGTCAAGTGAAGACGTCAACGTTGTCGTCCTTTTTCCCTATTTATTTGTCAAACTTCTTACTCCCTCAGTGAAAAAATTTGCCTTTTGATTAATTAACATCTTCAAATAATCGATTATATTTTAATTCATTGAAACAAATATAATATAAAGATCCAAGCAGGGATAATAAATCATATCATAGGGTTAATTTAAGTGGTAAGCTTTACATTAAAGTGTACAGCAGTTATAGATCCTCGAACAACGCGGAAGATCAAAATACAAAGTCTTTAGAGATCTCGCTTTTCTCTCAGTATAATATATACATATAAAGGTACATATACAATATGCATACATATAGACACATAGATATATATTAGAGAAAGTGCGGCGATGAACATAATTTTATTTCTTCAGAGGGTGAATCAGTACTAAGCACGAAGTATGAAATGGTGATACAGTATGAGTCACCGGCTCGTCGTAAAAGGGAGGGTCGCTTGTATAACGAACAAAGGGAGCGAAGGAGTAGGTGGATATGCCAAGTAGAGGAAAAGGGTGGTCAGAAGGTGGGCTCATTCAGGGATGAGAGAGACGAACGACTAACGAGGAAGAGACTCGTTTCTTTAAACGACACAATATTATTTCACTTGTTAATTGATCTATTGGAAATATTAACATATAATTTTTCTCGATATTAATAGCTAACATAAGATCATTTAATAATTAATATTCAACCAATGAACATTATATACTTATTAATTATAAATTATATATAAGTGTGTGAAAAAACATACAAATCACTTTGCTAAAGAAATAGTTTAAAAGTTTTTTCCTCTTTTTTTTTCTCTTTTGGTGACGTGGAACCTTCCAACGATAAACTTTATCTATAATGCATGCATTAAAACTCGTTGCTAGAATTTCCGATAAGTTGTGTCGGTAAAATTCGTGGCTTACATTCGATGGCTTTCTATCGCCGCTACACTAATATTAAAGAACTAATAACACAATGTTTAATGAAAAACAATTAACAGATAATGAGAAAGTGATTAATTATTTGAACTCACCGCATGAACCTGACCGATAAGCCTTTGTGCGTTCTTTCGATCCTCGGCCATCGTTTCTTCTCCTAAAAAAGATTAACAATGTTTTTGTACAAAAATTTTGGAAACATTCACGAAAATAAGAAAAAGAAACGAACGGTATAAAAATTGATATCCTAATAAATTTTTTTAAGTTTTTCTATCTTTCCATACATACATGTATATATGTGTATCGATTCTTTCGTCGTCCACTTAAGCAAGTACAGATCATATAACGTAGCGTACTAATTCATACACACGTATCTATCCGCCTATACAGAATGCACTTTCTCCTTGCGGTTTGACTACGTGTATATTAGTCAACGAAATCGAGCACTACTTGCAAATCCAAAAAAGCAACTTCTTAGTTTCTCGATCGCCATAAACCAGTGATATCGAACACGCTAATTTCGAAAAGTTCCTCTTATTGTCGGTGTGTTCATGCACGTATATTATACTCGTGCTCCTAGTTTGCTGTTTATTACTTCGCTATATGTACGTATTGAAATGGTGTTGTACGGCGAACGACCGAAACCGCAAAATTTTTTTTACTGCGAAACGTGGCACACGTCGATAGATTATGTATCGCGTTTGTTCTGGAACACAACGGTAAATACAACGAAGAGAACGTAGAAATTCGATGTAAAGGAAAAAGAAAGAAACTTTTAAAAAATAAAGAAAAAAGAAAAAATAAGAGAAACCAGGTATGTACTCAAGAAGCTTCTCCTCGAGACACGATATGGATGCTGAAAAGACCGGGAGCCGGCTTGCTTACTCAGAAAGCACGGAGAGAAGGAAGAAGAAAAAAATAAAAAAAAGAAAGAAGAAAAAGAAGCCGAAGGCTTCACGTGCACGCGACTCATACACGCGTAAAGAGTGACCGACCATGAAGACCTCGAGTGTCAGCAATGCAAACACTGATCGCGACATTTCTCGACCTCAAAATTCTTTGCGATGATCGAGATATCGAAGGAGATCCCTTTTATTGTCAAACGAGGACTCGCCTAACGTGTCACCAACTCTAAATGAAACAATCTACGCGGTAAGGCAATACAGTATTCTCCTTACATAAAAAAAAATTAATTAATTAATTTTAATAATCAACAAATGGTAAGACAATACTTAAAATCTTCCTTATTTGAAAAAAAAAACAAAAAAAGAAAAAAGATGAAATAAATATAAACGAACAAGATCTAATTTTAATAATTGATAAATTGCATAAGACAATAGACAAAGTTTTCTTATTTAAGGAAAAAAAAGAGAAAGATGAAAAAAAAATTTCAATAATTAATAATTTTCTTAATAATAAGCCTTTCTAAACCTTGAAGTTAATAACATATTTCTCCTTTGATATCGTGTAAATAGAAAAAAACAATAAAAAAACAAATGTAAAAGTGTTAAGGCGCCATTAGGAAAGATACACCTATCGAAAAAGGAAACGCTTAATCGGCAAACCACTCTGCTTTTCCGTACTTGTTTCGCCCTCGAACACTCTACTCCGACGTTCTTGTCAGTAATCGTATCAAGATATTTCGCAAATTATATAGTATACATTCGGTATAAGGAATGACTCGGTTTTGATACGCCATGTTTGCCAAATGATTACATCACGATCAAAATATTGATAATAAATGCAACAAAGGAATGGTAAGTAAGTGTTAAAAGTATATTTCCCAATCCTTAAAACAGACTATAATTATATTTTTGTAAATCTATATACACGAAAACTTTGTAACAATGTAACGACAACGATTTTAAATAATCCTCTTGTTCAATATTTTGAATAAAACATTTTTTAAAGGAAAACTTGACAAAAAAATTTTATAGACAACTTACAAATACAATTTGATAATACTTCGTATAATCCAAACTAAAGATTTATGCAACTTCTAAAACTTTAACAAATACTTTTTATAACACTCGCTATCACAAAGTTTTGAATTAACTTATTCGATTCTTATTTTAAATTGAGAACATTCGTGAATAATTTTTCGAAACGACGCGATATAAAAATGAACATTTGGAGGCCGCGTAAATATTTGTACGCGAGTTATGTGTGAAGATCCCTACCTCCCTCCCTCCCACTCTCTTCCTATACCCCTCTTGTACCCTCTATCTTCCTCTTACGGACTAATCTTATCGGTCTCGCGCGCATATCTCCTTCGGACGACATACACCGAACGAATTGCTCGTCGAAAAGAGCTAGCCGATGACGTTTACGATATCTATCGTTCTTAAACGTGCCACAAGAACCTGTTTCTTTCTCTTTCCCACTCTTTCGTCCCTTCCTCACCCCCTTCTTCCACCTTTTTTCTTCTTTCTCACTTTATGCCTTTGATACGACAATCGGAACTTCGAAACAACAAGATCGGAGCAACGATAAGTTTGCTACCTTAACACTTTCGCATAATATGTCTATCAGCTTAGCGAAATCTTTAACAGGACATGTAAATTGATTTCAAATAAATTATTCAAGATTGGAAGCGTACAACAAAATGATAATAATATAAAAAGAAGAAAAAAAAAGAACTCTATCGAATGAGAAAAAAACAAAATAGACGAATGCTACGAATATAAGAAAGGATCAACGCTCCGAAGAATCGATGCTCCGTATTAGTATATCGAATTCGTTTCGAAATGCGTTTTGCCTTACGTCTTGAATTTGTGGACTATTTAGTATTATGTGTTAATCTCGTATTACCGAGTATTTTATTTAGAATCGTAAAACGTATGGTTAATATTATACTCCCCAATGAGAGCACAATCATTGAAAAACTTTATTTATCCGTACGTACAACTAACAAAATATTATACGTTCAAACGAAGAAATAAACTTTTATGTTGGATGTGTAACAATATACATACATACATACCTCGCACAAATTTATCTCGTTGATATAAAACCTACAGCGCCTCCCGTACTCCTTGATCTGTCTTTTCGCTTTTTTCATTGGCGTCCAGTGGGACGATCGGAGTTTGGTATTCGTTGCCTCTTCCAGCGTTGAACACAAGAAAAAGTTGTCTCGTATCGAGACACCTTCGTTCGCTCTCGACGCATCCCTGCTATTTCTTTATCGTATAATAATAATTTCAAGAGATCCCTTTCCTTGCCTCGTTTCTGAGATGATAACGAAAATAATAATCTTCAAAAAAAAAACAAAAAGAACCCGATTCACTCCGAAAACATTCACAGCCGTGCATGAATCTCAGACGATGCGATTTCTCTTTCTGTCTTCTAAAGGTATCCCCACTATCTTTAAGTCTCTCTCTCTCTCTCTCTCTCTCTCTCTCTCTCTCTCTCTCTCTCTCTCTCTATCTATCTATCTATCTATCTATCTATCTATCTATCTAATCTATCTATCCATTTCTCTCTCTCACTCTCTCGTTTTTTTTCTTAATTATGTGGACGGAGAAATACACGCGGCGTTATGACGCGGACGTTGCCCCGGCGTGTGATTCGTTAACGATACTACGTAATTTCACGGACGGTTAAAATACCAAGGATGGAATTGTCTGTACGCGTTTTATCGAGCTACTCCAACTATTGTTGCAAAGACGATGTGCAATAAAAGTACCACAGAACATGGCGGACACACTTGCTCCCTCGCTTCTTTGCTCCAGAAAACGTTTAGCACCATCCAGTTTCATTCGGCTCCGAATAGGGACTGGTAAGGATCATATAGAAGAGAAGCTATTTCAAAAGTCATGCAAAACCATATACACTTACGCCTCATAACGTTCATTTCGCGAATTAACGCCAGAAGCGCGCTCCAACTATTATTTCAAATTATTTTAAAGCATTGAAATACTTCCGAAGATTGTAGCTTTAATTGATATTTTTATATCGTTTAATTCAAAAATACTTCATGAATATACTTCAAAAATATTTCAAAAATATCTTTTATGAGTGTAATGATAAATTGAGGTAAATAAATTACAATTTCATTCGTTGTAGTGAAGGTATTTATTATTAATATTTCGTATCAATCAGTTTTTTTGTATTAGTCATAAATAATGTATGAACTGTTATACTCAAGAAATCATAACTTAATCAATCTTCTCTCTTAAATAATGAATGAAATTATGGTATATAAACTGCTTCACCACTCAAACCATAATTTCATGTATTACACCTTTTGCTTTAAATAATTTATGAAATTATTATATATGATCTCTTCACCTCCACAATCATTCTCAAGGCCATTACTACAAAATCAAAAATTACAATATAAACATATAAATTTTATCTGCATGGATTGTTGTATCTCACAAACCAAAATTTCATTCATAATAAGTAGTTACTAAAAACATGCTCACTAAGTATTATTTTTTAAGCGAAAATATTTATTATTTTTTATATAATATATAATAAATGTTTATGATAAAAAATTACTGACAACATTTTACTAAATCTTTAGAATACAAATATTGCATATTTTTTAGGATTATTAAGTAAATTATATCAAGAAACTTGATGAAATCATGAAAAATTTAAGAAGAGTAACTAAAGACCAATATTCTTTACAATTATCAAATCCAAACAATGGGATTGAAAGAGAAGCTATGATTAAGTTTGATTCTAAATAATCATCTTTACCAAATTAATTAGCCTATTCTTCAAGCATATAACCTGTCTCAATAATATTGATACTATAATCAATGTAAATTATGCTGTTTCTGTCATAATACATCACAATTTCTCCTAATTCATCTAATAGATCATATAGTCTAAATATTACATTAATAGTTGCGAATGCTTGGATAAAAACGTGTTGACAAACTATTCTCAACGAATTAGTTTTTGAATTTATAAATCAAACCTGTTGATAAATAAGTTGACAAACTATTCTCAATAAATTAGTTTTTGAAATTGTCCAATATTTCATACTAATGTTTAGCATCAATAATATATTTACTTTGTAATATATTTTGTTTACAAGATAATAATCAAAGTACTGAACATTAATATCTTAATATTTTGGCTTTAACTTTCAAATTGCAAACATTCTTTCACCATAAAATGTATTACACGAATTTAAAGGCTCTATTATAATAATAGTTTTATTTAAAACATTCTTATAGTTTCTTGACCTTAACTTTACATTTCCACATTTATACTAATTTATATCCAGAATCTATTATTTACATATTCCTTTATTTTGTTTTTTCGTATAGTTTATGGTTAGTATTATATAGTTTTTTGATTAATATTATTGATAGTATCTTCATGGTAAAATTTCAAACAACAATGCTAGAAACATTTGTGATATTGATAAACAGTGTTTATAAGCTTATTAAATCTATCAACTTTTTTTATATCCAACAACTTTCGCATATAATAAATCCTTTGAAAAAATTTCTTTCTTGGTATATTTGATTATTGATATTATATCTTTCTGAAAATACTTAGACCTATAAATAGTCATACACACTCCTACTATTGTGATGTTTGGAATGGATTTATTATATTTAAAAAATTATTTCTAAATAATTTTTATACATTTGTACAATTTTATATATTTTAATTACTATTTCTAAATATTATTTTTTAAGTTTCAAACATCCATATCTTAATAATCAGAATTACAATATTCTTTTGAAAGTCAAATATATAATTTTCTTCTGCTCTTTCGGTATACCATTCCAGATATTTTTTTTTAACTTCTTTTTTCATTATATCAGATCCATATAGTTTTTGAGACTAAAAACTTTTGAAAAAGTAAAAAGTGTAGAAAATAAAATTATGGTTGCCAATAATTTTAATTGTCTGTTCTATTTCAAACATCATTATTTTGATTCCATTTTGGTTTTCAAATAGTGCAGTAATCGTATAATAATGGTTTTAAATAATCGTCAATACAATACTTTACAATGAACTGTGTATCATAAGCTTTAGAGTTATGTGCGATAACTGTAAAATCTGTATTTTTCTTAGAAATTAGACACTTATAAAATTCATTGCTAGTTTAAAAGGATACTTTGAATCATCCATATAACAAGCGACCAAGTACATTGCGTCCACGTAGAGACGACCATACTCGCGCACCTTTCGGTAGAGTGGGGATTAAGTGGGGGGGACTCGAACCAGCAATTGGGGGCATTCATAAATGGAAATACATATATATATTCTCCTAGCTTATTTTAATTAATATTCTATCTATTTCTTACTATGTATAAAATTTTTGTAGAATGTAAAAATGCTTATTGATATCATAAAAATATAGGTTAAGAATAACATACAATTAAGTTTTACTGTTTGCTACACTGCTGATTTATAGTATCGATGAAGCTCGTATACTATAATTTCATCCGTTATTTAAAACAAAAAGTATAAATTATTGTGAAATTATGATTTATGAATACAACAGCCTATATACTACTGTTATACAAAAGGTTTATGCAGAATAAGGTTACATTATCTTCATTTGTTATAAATATTATAAATATAATTTATTTTTTACTTTAAGGTTTAATACCTTTACAATATTTGCAATGATATATGTACACTTAATTAAATCAATTTGATTTGCATCGTCTTCGAAGTAAAACATAACCAAAAATATGAAATGCGATATAAATAACAGTCATAGATATTATATTCATCCAAAAATTGTTCTCGTCAAAATCATAATGTTCTAATACTTCTGTTCCATTTGTCATGCAAGGTAAGTCTTCATTAACAACCTCACAGGCTAAAAGCAAATAGTATTTAGGATTTAAAAATATCACAAGATTTTATAATTATTTGAAAAAATAAAATACATATAATTGAAAAAATAAAATATATATATCTGCCTTACATATATTATATACACCTCTCCATTGAATAATAGAGAGAGTCTCTGTCGATTGTAAGAGCCATGAAATGTATCTTATCCAACGTACATAAATTGGCAATGTACTTAAATCAAATGTTTACAAAATTATTAATTATTTTAAAGATTATATTCTATTAAATTAATTTCCACTTTGTACAAATTGTTACCTTAACTTGATAAAAGGACCCATACTGACCATGAGAATGTAATCGAATGGCACTAAATATGCCATTGCTAATGGTACAGAATCAAATGCCACAGAAAAGAAACATCCTAAACAATGTATCTTTTTGCATTTCTGTTACTATGTTACGTAAAATATATGTCACATTAATATAATAACATACCACAAGCAGTTGATACATTTATTGTGAATATAATAACTATCATAGTTGAAACCACAGCATCAGTTGTTGCACGTAATCCAGAAAGCCAATAAACTATTGTTGTAAATAATATTGGTTCCAGTATTAGTCCAGGGATCTGAAATTAATAATTTAATTATGTCTCATATTTATACATTTACTTATTGTTTATAGTTGGTATAGAATAAAATTTACCAAAGATAATATTCTTGCAAAGTAATAAAGATAAATAGAATACATTCCAGCACGGTATTCTCTGAGAAAGAGTGGGAGTTCTTGTGGTATTAAAGATAAAGTAGCATACATTGGAAAAAATGCATTTTCAGAAACTAAAATAAAAATAACACCCTGTACAGCTTGTATTCCCAGTTGATCCAAATTCACTGCACCCACAAAACAAAGTCCAGCCATTGTTGCTACACACTATATATAATAAATAATATACAAATTTAATTTTACAACTTTAATTCTTTTAATTGATAAAGTAATTTAAATGAGAACTTTTAATTTACCAATTTTTGAAACATTCTGATTAGCTGTAATGATGGATTTCTTAACACTTGCATAAAACCACGATGGACCATCCAAAAAAGCTTCAACCAACATTGTAATTGCTTGCTTTAAAAGAATTTTTAATGTAGGATATACTAATAAGAACAGCAATTGTAAATGATAAGTTTTAACATGAGTAAATACTTACAACTCGTTTGTAAGTAAAACGTCATTTCTCCACTACAAAAAAAGAAGAATAAGATATTGTAACTGGTGATTATAATCAAAGAAATATATGTATGAATATACTATATTATTTAAAGTTCCTCACATGATAGGTTTTAGCTATATGCAATTCCAATTGTATGTTAACATCCACTTCCTTACATGCTTCACTTGTGAGAAAAGCATCACAAATTCTTTGTGCAGTTATTCTACTACTGCTCTCATCTCTTGGAACAATTGCAAGAGTTGCAACAAGGAAATCAGCGGGATTGTAAGTTTGTGGACATTCGTAACCTTGACTATAAACAACAAATAGAATTATCAAAAGTTGAGTATGATTATTAATTTGTTTATAAAAAAATTAATTTGTTGAATACCTTGCAAAAAAGCGAATAGCTTGTTCATTGGTACCAGCAAATGCAATTCTTCCATCGGCAACAAGTATAATTCGATGAAAACAATCAAAAATTGCAGAGCTCGGTTGATGTATAGTACATAAAACTGTTCGACCTTTTGCTGCAAATGACGTTAATTCTGATATCAAAAAGCTAGCAGAATGTGCATCTTGTCCCGTTGTTGGTTCATCTAAAAATAATATCTTTGGATCCGTAAGCAACTAAAAAATTGCAGAATTTAATTAGTACATATCTTGAAACTTAAATATTTGAGTATTATAAACGAAGAGATGAAGAAAGATATACCGTACTTCCGTCGCAAAAGCAAGTCTTTTCTTTTCTCCACCCGATAAAATCTTTCCATCGTCATTATCACCGATACGAACGTTACATCTATAAATCAAACCAACGTCACGTAATAAACTTTCAATTTTTCCATGAATTTCGCGATTTCGTACCCTTCTGTCGAATTTCATTCGAGCCTAATCAAACAATAAATATTTTTAAATGTAAATTCAATGTTTTTTACGTTAAAATTTATTTTATTATTAAAATTAATGTTAAATAAATGCATGAACCATAAACCACAGATGTTCCAAAACGGTCATCGTTCCAATAAACATATCTTCCTGATGCATAAAACCACTGTGGTGTTTCATATAAGATGATCCGATTGGAACACCGTTCACACGAATATCACCGTGCACCACAATACCAGCTGGAAAAAATAAAAATCGTCTCCGTTATGCCTGATCTTTCGTAAAAATATTCACGATTTACAATAAAATCTTATTTACGTCCTGTACGAAGTGCCAATGCTGTCATTAACGATGTTTTCCCAGATCCACTGAATTAAAAAAAAATACTAATAAGATCTACAATCGAATTATTTTGTCGATTATAAATATCATTATTTATTATAATGAATTATTTTACCTGCCTCCTAATATAGCTGTTAGATCTCCAGGTTTGATCACACCTCGCACTAAAATGAAATTGAATATTAACAAACTGCAGGTCAAATTATTATTTGCAATATTCCTTGAAAAAAATACATTTACCGTTGTTTATAAGTTGTTTGTCTATGGTTTTTCCATTACGTTTCATCGCGTATACAGAAAGATCTCGCCAAAAAAGTGTTGCTCCGGATGAATCTTTACTATTTGATGGTTTTAGAATTAAAGGTTTCTTTATCACAGTCATATCAATCAATTGTTCGTTCATCATAATGATAATCACAAATTTTAGATGATTGTCCGATATTTTTATAAATTTTTATATATTATTTAGCTTGGAAAAATGTGAGGAATCTATTATTAGATCTCTTTTAATAATATTAGATCTTCTTTTTTGTGTTATTAATGTCGTATCAAGATTTTAATGTTTAGGAATTTAAAGATTAAACAGAAATATTGATACAGCATTGTCATGTAATAAAATCGCCGCGCACAAGATGTCTGAGATATCGAATATTATCAATTGATCACTCGGTGTAAAAACATTACTAATAATATCAAATTTGAACGAATAAGATATCTGTGTACGTTGAGCGTTCTCGTTCTTCTCTGAAGCCTTACAGAAGTCAGAGGAGACCCATCAGAGAGCAAACTAACGTGTCACCACCGCATGCGGTACTGAACAGACTACATGAGTCTTGAAATGCTTCGCTAACCCCTTGATTATACTTGTGGATAGCGTTATGAATCTGAGACGCCTTTAATGAAACCAGATGCAATAGAATTCTTCTTATTTTTATGTGAACTCCATTCAGTTAGTGTGTGAGAATGATCAAATGTATTGTTTTTTCTAAAATTGAATTTTCAGTTCTTATTTAATATAGATAGAAGAAACAATAGACTTTCACTTCTATTTAAAAATATCCCTTCTTTGGCGTAAGATGTCTGAAACTCAGATTATGGTAATTGAAAACCGAAACCTTACACGTACGATATGTTATCTAAGTACTTGCGATAGATTTTACACAGTAATCAAATAACTGATTGAAATTATTAATATTCTTTTGTAATTAATCTAATAATCATCATCATCATTCTTCTTCATGATTTTAAAACTTTTCAAGATACTTTAATCAAATATTAAAATAATATTATTCTATAAAAGCATCATTCGAATTTTTATTGGAACGAGTAAAAAATTGTGATCTCAAATAACGAAGATCCTTTTTAGGTGAGTTAAGTATAACTATCTCATAAGTTCTTCTTTTCTTTTTTTCTGTTGCGGTCACACGGTGTGCATTGTAACCGGTTTGTAACGATACTGTGATATATCAAAGGATATAGTGGATGTCTGTACGGGAAATGACGGCGGATTGTTACAGATCATGTATACCTTTTTCATAGCACGTAGATCAATGCATCACGCACACCCATATCTTACGATGATTATATGTCGGAATCAATATCAGAATTATTTTGAAAAGCATCAGAAAACGTGTTCATTCTTTCCTAATTCTCATTCTTACTAATTCTCATTATTTCCTTCAAATTAGTTATAAGTATTTCTTCTACTTCGATGTATTTATCAACATTTTTAATTCAATTAAAATAATAGTATATAAGATTGTATAAACAAATTGATACATATAAAGACAATATCGAATAAAACTTTTAAGCTTGTTTATTTGTACTTAAAACATCAAAAATATAAAGAATGTTATCTTTGCATTAGTGGATTGAAGCAGTGACAGAGATAAAATTTCTTTAGATCTATCTAGAACGACGTGTCTTCGATAACAGAGCAAGAAACGCTAGAAAACGGAACACTATGATCAGAGAAAATAAACAAACTATATCCATCCAAAAATTTTCCTGAAACAGAATCAAAATCATTATATATACATATATATATATATATATATATATATATATATGTATTCATTCTATTAAAAAATTGTTAAATAAATTAAAAAAATATATACTATTAATAAATAATCCAAATCTTTTATAGGTACACACTTGCTTGAAATTATAGATTTGAAGAACCATATGTCCATTTTTTGGACAGGTCGAATTACTTCTGGTACATTCTATTGTCTCTACATCTGCCCATTGATTAATAAGAAGAGCCTCGTTTCCATATCGGAACCAGGACAAATATGAGAGCCATTCAAAGTATGGTGGCACGGATCTATATAAAAATATATACATATAAACAATTCAAAATTATTACAATTTTTTTATTTCATTTACCCTGCATTTAAGAAAAATCCTCCAAATAATAGAAAAGGTATTATCACTGGAGGTCCTATCGAGAGAGCCATTGAGATGTTGGTGCTAATACATGATATGAGATAGCCTGAAAAAGATAGAATGAAATAAATTACTCGATATATATGTGTGTGAAACAAATAATGTATTTGAATTTTTATAACGCATATCAATATAATATGTATGCATGAGTACATGATACAAACACGCACGTAACTGGTAATGAGAATATACATATTATATGTATAATAATATTTTCATCACGTGTTTAAGTAAATAATATAGGATAGATAATCCATACTGAAACAAATGTCTTTTCAAGGATCATATGTTTCACAAACATATTACAGTCAATCACGACGAAAATATATGTTATAAGAATGATCGAAACACAAGATGGTATTACTCATATTTCCACATTTTTCTATTTCTTTGCATATCGAATTAAAGAACAAAGTTACATATAGATTCATCTATAGAACTACGATGTTATTTATTTAAAAGTTCATCTAATTTACTTACCGAATGAAGTAGAAACGTTGGCAACAAGAGTTACAATGCCAACGGTAATAAAAAAATGATTCACACCGGAATATAAACCAATCATTGGATAAACGATTATTGTAAACAATAAAGGAACAGCTATAAAAATCGGTGCTTCTGCCAGTGTTTTACAAATGAAATAAACGTCCGTACGATACATGCCACTGCGGTGTTCTCTTAAAAATACCGGAAGTTCAGCACAAAATATCTACAAAACAATTAATGTCATATAAAAAATAAAAAGATCATTGGAAAAAATGAGACTCGATTTAAGATAAGCTAAACTAGAAAATATTTGCCCATCTACCGTGCCAAGTTTTCGTTTATGATCGCTCATGTAATATTCTCTCTGATATATGGTACACCGTTATTTGATGTTATGCTACTAACATAGAGGTTGTCGATAACAAATATAACTATTACAAAATAAATGATTTCTAATTGTGCGAATCGACGATTAAAAAAAAGAAAAAAAATTTAGATTAATTTAGTGGTAAAATTTTTGACTTCTTACGTTAATCACAGCGAAAACGTTCTGGAAGGTCATGTTTGTTAGAAAAATGAAAAGGGCACCGTTGATGTTCATTACACCGTCTTGATCCAAACGTTGATTAAAATAGACGATACCAATTAACAGTGAAACTAGCTAAAGACAAAATGAAAAACTGTACGTTCTTTTTTATTGTTATTATCCATAATTAATATAGACAAATAAGCATACTATAGTCTGCAAAAGGCGGACTTTGATGAGGTTCGGTTCTTTAATCACCGCAAGCCAAGATCTCCATAATACAGCACAAAATTGTTCGCACCATGAGGCTTTATAGGGTGATCTCATATTATTTGGATATATTGCCTCTTTAAGAGAATTCTCAAATTCACCATTCACTGTCTCAGCTTCCAAAGCTATTTTCAGTCCATATTCGCTCTTTTGAAAAGTATCGCAAACTGTGTTTATCGAATGCCTACATGATGCTTCTCGTCCAGGTACTACGGCAAGAACTTGAATGAAATAATCGGCAGGATTGTAATTACTAGGACAAGCAGCTCCTAATCTGTAACGACATAATCGCCATACACATTATAGTCACCTATAATCACCTATAGTTATAGTTACCTATAGTTACCTATAGTTACCTGAAGTCAATCAACTTGATAAATAATTTAACTTACGTTTTAAAGAAGTCGCAAACTTGCGTCGTTGTGCCCATAAAAGCGACCCTTCCCTCGGCCATCAACAGAATTTTATCAAAAAGGGTAAATAATTCGGAGGATGGTTGATGTAGTGTTGCAATGATTGTTTTACCACGTGCTATAAAAAAAATTTAACAAGTTGCTTTATTTGCGACAACAAGATACAATCCACTTTACTTTACCTGTTAAGGTTTTTAAAACAGAGACAACCTGATGCGCCATAAAAGAATCAAGACCGGAAGTTGGTTCGTCGCAAAACATCAAGGGTGGATCAGTAAGAACTTCTGAAGCAAAAGAGAGTCTCTTCATTTCACCACCCGAGAGACCTTTCATGCGACCCGGCATTCCAATTATTGTATTTTTACATTTCGTTAAAGCAAGCTGCAATATTATATTATATAATTAATCATAAAATACAATAAATAATAATTTGATCATTAATAAGAAGTAACTTTTCCGATTAACTTTCTTCGATTACCTCGTTAATGACCTCGTTAACTCTTTTTTTTCTTTGCTCAAATGATATATATTTGTCCATACGAACCATCGCTTGAAAAAGCAAATGTTCTTTAACAGTCAAAGTTCCGATGAAAAGATCGTCTTGTTGTACATATGCTGTCCTAGATGTTAGAACTTTTGACGACACTCTTTTACCATTGGCGGCCATCAATCCCGATACTGTGACATCAGGACCAGATCGAAAAGTTAACGCATTCAACAAGGTTGTTTTTCCTGCACCTGATGATCCCATAATTACTAACAATTCACCAGGATAGGCCACTCCAGATACTACATATTTGTGATCATACAAAAGAAAATAAATGGATCGATTAGATGTTAATTTCAAATTCTCATATAATATTAGTCAATATAAAATATTATAAATAAATGTAACTATGCTTTATTCTTGTTCATATGTTACATTTCATAAAATTTACAGGAAAACATAAAAACAATTCGTCGCTCATTGCAGCGATTACAAAAGCAATTGCTGCTGCAATACATTTCCTTCTTCAACTTTGAAAAATAAATAATAATCCAATAAGGAAAAAGTAATTTATTAACTGCAAATACAAAATTAGGTATAAAAATAAAAAAAGAGTTTGACAATTTTAGTTTTTGACATTAGTATGTATCAATTTTTCAGAAAACATACAAATAATTTTTTTTTAATAAACGCATCAAGAATATTAAACTTTGACATAAGTCTCTTCTACATCACATTGACCCTTCTTCTACGGAAAACATTTTTCGAAAAATTTATAACATAATCCCTTCTTCTATATTTCCATTCGATTATAGTTTATTATAATATTTCAATAAGTCTCAATAATAATTATTCCATTCATAAAATACTATATAATTAACGTCACATTAATCGTTAACGTTTTTAGATTAATAACGATCGCATTCTTTAAAATTCCTACCGTCTTTTAATATATGCCTTTGTTCCAGTGGCCTTTTATTTTTAAAAAGAGTACGCTCCCATATTGTGTCCTTTTTTGTAGTAACGTATGCATTTATGTCGCTCCATGTGTATGTAATCTTGTCATTCGAAGTACCGCATAGTTGTGATATTCTAGTCGATGAATGGAAAATAGGCTCCATGCATAAGATTGTCTCTGGACTTTCACCTTCCAGCGTAAATTGTTCATTATTTTCCTAAATACAAAAAAAAAATAAAATGAGAACAAATATATATAATATATAACTTAATTAAAGTGAACTTTGAATCTTATACAATTTTTTTATGTATTGTAGATCTTTTTTAGATGTTAATCAATTTGAAATTAGATTGAAATTAGAATAATCACTTAACATTTATTTAGAAAATGTACAAAATATGTTCTGATGTGTTTCTATATTTAATAATTAATTCAATGAATCGTTCGATACGTTACGTTCTTACGCTTATACATGATTATGCAAACGCAATACTACGAGAAGTATGGTATGCATATAAATAAAAAAGGATTTGAAAACTTTGCCAGAATTTTGAAATATTTAAAAATATATGTTCAATCACCGTTGTTTCCTCTTTATACAACGTTTGTAAATTTTCTTTCAGATAGAATATAAAGACAATATTATTTGATATTACATTGTATCAATACTATCATTGATACAATCGATTGCAGTTGTGTTAATATTCATGTCTCATTTATGTAATTATACTAGTCTGTTACATGAAAAATCATGCACGTAATGTATTCTGACGCATAAGAAATTGAAATTTACCACAATCGGACAAATAAATTTTTATAAAACATAATCATATGATTCTCTTGTTACTTCGATATGGAATATAAAATTAGAGATTAGAAAGTACTAAAAGAATTCATTTCAAATTGGATCAAAGAACTTAAAAAATCGTGAGGATTGTGGTGAACATGTGATCGATGGAAAGCGATAAAGAGAAGCCTTATGTACATACAGTAATCACCGTATGGAATTACATTGTGAAATTCAATTAGCCATTTTCTCTTGGTAATATATACTGGCATATGAAGCTGTTGCTCGTAAAAGAATGTATAATCCTAACTCATACAGATAATACGTCAAATGATACACCGAAACGTAAATAGTAATATCTTTACAACAAGCACTAAACAAACGCAAACAAGTACCGGTAAGCATTACGTAGCATTAGAAAAACGATATATTAATTCATTCATCTTCTAAATAAAATAATCATACGTTAATATACATAGTTTCTTCCGTTGATGTACCAATACTTTACTGGAAATGAAATAATTCAATTTGAATCTTTTTTTCTTTTATTTTGCAAATCAATGATAACAATTTTTAATTATACTCACAAACAAAATCGCATGGTAGGAGACTCTTTGTTGCTGCTTATTACTACTAGAAGCAGCTTTCGTTGCTGGTATCAATGGTTCACTCTCTTCATCGGCTGTCATTCTCTTTTGAGTATTAGTCGAATCCCGCTCAAATCTTTTTACAATAAATATATAACTGAATAATCATGCGATCCTAATTTCCATTGACATCAGAATGAATCATTAGATATCATAACTTTTCTAATTATTGCTTTGATTTAAAAAGAATTCTAAATTTTTATTTAATTTTTCAAAATCAAACGCATCAATAATAAAGTTTTTACAAAAAAAAAAAACAATAAATAGAAACGATGGAAAAAAATAAATAAAAAAAGAAGCACAGTGATATCAGTTCTTAATTACTATTCACGGTAAGGAAACAAACTCAATGCTGTTAAGTGGAATAGTCTTAGAGATCCATAAAGAAGACACGTAGCCGTCATTAGCTCGGGTGCCACTAAAGAAGACCTAGGTGTCCCCTTTGAACGTGCAAAGGAGAGACACTGTCGATCCCCTCACGCTAGTTACTTACGCGCACGCAATCGCTTATTTCAGAACGAGTACGAACCTGAAGTATCTTGCAACACCTTCGTCCTTGTTAATCTTATATAAGAAAATTATGAACGCGCAAAAATATTTATTACTATAATAAATGAAATAAAGTATAATCTGAACTAATGATAACATATGGCTTTTTAAATTAGAAAAAATTTTAATGAATACTATAATATAGATTATTATAAAAGAGAAATTTGCAATTTCAATGGTCATCACGTTTTCGACGTTCGATCAATGTTTATTTATCATTTACACAATTTTCAAACAACCGATAACATTAACGGCTTTTGAATATAAACAAAACTTTTTATTTATCGATCAATAACATAATTCTTGATTTGGATACTCCCACTTCCCCCCACCCTCACTCTTATTCTCTTTTTTTCTTTCTTTTGGTTGAAGTTTTATCACATTGTTTGTATTAGCAAAAAATGTGTTAATTATGATTGTCATGAATATCTTGGTTATAGATATTCCATAATTATGAGATGACAGCAATCGTAAATAAACATTCGATTGGAGATTCCGTATCATTAATACAAAAACAATATTTTTTCAGTCAGACATTTTCTTTTTTTTTCTCAAAAGGGCCATCATTATTCCAACATTTTATGGTAGGAAAACATTGGTAATCGTCTCTTATTATTATACATTGTTTAATGTTTCTTAAAGAATATGTTTTGCTTAAGCTTAATATGTTTCCTGTATAAAAAAAAAATACATTTTATTAGACTATCCAATTCAAAGAAAGGAATTGCTGACATTTGCAATACTCTTCAAAAAGTCAGTGTATGCTCAACAATTATTTACTAAACTTGTTAAAAAAAAAAAGAATAACATTTATGCAACGCAAAGATGAGTTTCCTATGTATGGATACATAAAAACAAAAACGTATAAAAATGTGCTAATAAAACGAAAAATGGTCCTCTCGACACTTATTATTTTTGGCACCTGAGACGGTCGCCACGTCGACCCAACGGCAGAAACCTGGTAATGCTCCGCTTACAAATTTAAGTTATTTAAACATAATTTTACGAATAAATATTGCTTTGAATTATCACACTATCACTGACTATTGCATAGCACGATTTATATTAAGGGCGATAAGAAATAATGCTTAAGTTTTATTAATAAATTATAAGATAAAATTTATTATTCTTAGTTTCTGCACTACTGTCGAAGACTAAGTAATAAAAATACAATAGCTTTTTTCTATTTTATCATCCTTTACATGTAAGAACCTCACGTTTTGGTATACTTGAATGTACTTCTTATTGCCGTATATAATAGAATTGGATTTAAATGGATTTCTTAAACAGTAGTCCTCTAGTAGAATTTCTATGCATACCATTTTAAGGCGCTCTAGTGTAGTGTGATATTTAAAGAAGACAATTTACATATAAGGTAGTTTTGTACAAGCCAGTTATCAGCAATTTTTAAATGAAACTTTTTTACAAAATTCAAAGCAATATACTTTTTCAAATTAAACATAATTTTATTGTTAAATTTATGAATAGGCTGTCTATGTTAAGAAATGATATGTATCATACATCAGCCTCTGAAAATATATGCCACAGTATATTTCTTACTATTAAGTATTTTTATGGATATCGTGTTCAACGACTGAGAGCTTAATAAAACGCGTCCGCCTGATTTTCATTGTTTTGTCATCCATAGACAGCAATTCACATTAACTGTTCGATTTAAAACATTATATGTGCATTATATGTATTCATTGCATATAGTAAATACTGTCTTATTCACAACTTCTTAGTACATTGACTTTTTAGAAATTGTTAATCAGCATACTTCACTGACTCTTACCACCTTCAAAAGTTTCTCAGACATTAACTTTACACTGCCTATAGAACATAACTGCATTCTAACTATCGTCAAACACATTGAAATAATATCGTTCCTTTTCTAGTATAACTTTTCATATTGTTTTATTATTTTTAGCCATGTTATGTGAAGCCCAATTAAGTGAAGTTTTCCATGAGTTGCAAAGTGCCTCATCGAATTTACTTCTAAAGTGTTTTTGAGCTTCACTTTCAGACATTTCTAACACCTATAATTAAAAAATATACAATAAATACCATACTATAAAAGTTTAAATATTTTAAAATATGAAAATATATCGCATATATATACCAATGTATCTCTTAAATAGTTGAGATCTTTTTCTGATGAAAGTTCAGGAAGTCCAGTAGATATCATCATTGCAAATAAGGATAGAATTAAACCACCATGCTGTCTTAAAATTAAAAAAGCTTGTTCACAATGACTTTGAAATCGCTGAAATTCCACAGCTTGCCCTTTCTTTGTCTGTCCTTTATTAATTACATGAACAAAATCATTAGTTAATACAAACGGCACGCGTTCACGTCTAAACCCAAATTTCTCTTTAAAATGTCCGAGGATATGACCAAAATCAACATGAAATAGTTGGCCAGTTTTTTTAACCATAATGTTATCAGAATGTCTATCAGCAATTCCAAGAACATATGTTGCGACACAATACCCAGCACAGCTTAACGTAAATTCTTCAATGGCTTTATTTAAAGCTACTTCTGTATGATTATGATCTTTCAGCCAAGCTAATAATGAACCTCTCCTAAAAAAAATCCATTAAAAAAATAATAGTATGCAAAAATAAATACATCATAGATCAATATCTACAATCGTATGTACCTAAAAGCAGCGGTTGCAGAAAACGTGCCTTTCTCTTTTTGTATATTTGCAATGGTCTCAGCATTTAAAACTACTTCAATCATTCCAACTCTATTTTCTGTAGATATACAACCGTATGGATTCATACGTAAATCCAAACCTTCTCTTTTCCACAACTTGTCCATGATCCTTAACATCTGAAGTGTAAGCATATCTTGTCTCAAATCATCTCCATGTTTAAGTATTAAATAGATATCTTCACCAAATGGATCCGCATTTTCAAAGACAAGCCACAATGGTCGCATTTTACTATCCATAACCCTACACTTTTCAATTCTACAAATAGAACACAAATGTGAAACAAATAGGAATACATTTAATGTAATACGTGAAACTAAGAACGTACGAAAGATATTATAATAAGCTTAATAAAATATTTGCTTTTACAAAGCTTACTTTAGATGTTTCCACCTAAAGCTTGGATCTAATGGATTAAGAACATTAGATAATGCTTCTTGACAATGCGGTTCTTGAATAAAATCTTGGAAGGTTTGAAGTGCTGCTTTACGATCTTTTTTCTGCTTAACTTGTTCTGAAGCACATCTTAACTTATCCAAGCACTCCATTTGTTTAAAAAGTGCTCGCATATGTTGTTGACTACCTCTACAATAAGCTTCAAGTATAAGACCAAAACGAACAGAAACAGAACCAACTTGCATTTCTGACCTGAAATACAAAATGATCGATTAATTTTAGACTGGTTTTTCTTTAAGAACACCAAATACTTCAGTATACGCGTAGGTGTATACATGCAACAATAGAATATCACACACCGAAGATGCCAAAACAAATAATGTCCTATCCTCTGGTTATTAAGAGCACGTCCTAATAGAAATTCAGTTAAATCACATGATAAATAATTTTCATGTTTCAATGCTTGAGCCAATTGTAAAAGGTACAAACTCAAATCCTCATCACTAACATCTAAAAGACAACGTACAGCAAAACTTCTAACATTTTGATCAGCATAGGCATAATCTAATAATTCTAATGCTTTTTCTACTGGCAATGTTGGCCATTGTTGTACTAATGCTGTAGCTTCTGCTACTTCTCTGAAACAAAAAAAAAACAACAATCAGATTGAATTTAATCTTCCATCACTAAAATGTATAAAATTTGTGTAGTGTTACTTGTGATCATTCCATTCTACACATTGCAATAGTTTGGCCAAAACTGTTGGAATTTCATGAAGACAATGATGCCTCAATGCCCACATAGTTTTCTTCTCCTGTTCATGAAGTTCATGGAGTGGATCTCTATCTGCTAAAGATCTTAATTGTTCTAATTGTTGAAATTTATTAATGTCATTGTCTTGATTTGGTTCTTCTTGCATTATTCTTTCATTAGCAGATTCACGTAGTTTTCTTGCATATTCTACCATTTTTTCTGGAGTAGGATAGAGTACAGATTTATCTTTTCCATAGCTGTAAAAAAAATTAATTTAATCTATCTCTTAAAATATTAAAAAAAAAAGTATTAAAGATTTATCTTGTAAATAGTTTGTTTAAACTGCCTAAAAACAAAGCATAAGCATACTTAGGAAATGTCAGCATAAGTGCTGCTGCTCTATCAATATGTGGATTTGATACTACTGTCCCTAAAGGATGAAGTAAATCATCATTCTGCATATCCTCTGCATATGTCCATGTATATAATGTCATTGCTCCAGTCTTTAATTGAGACTTAAAGTCATATATAGTTGTGTTTGCCCAACACAAAGGATTTATAAAGAATTCCTGCTTAGAATCTTTAACCAGTCTTCTACTCTTTAGGCCTTTTGAAGTTTTACTAATTTCATACAAGACAAAACATAAACGTGCCATTCGAGGTATATCCTTAACTTTTATATCAAATCTAAGAGTTTCTTCCCATTCACAACTGCCATCCGAGCTTACTATAGTTTCTTTGGTTTTCTGACTCTCACACAATGACTTCCCGCCATGGAAAAGGCCAGCTTGCAACCCAATCTATGTATACAAATTTGACAGCTTAAAGAATACTGTCAATATAATGAATTGACAATAAAACTGTAAAACTACAATTAATTTCATGGATATTTCTGAAGTCAATTTATAAATAAACTTGTATACCTCTACTGTCCTATGGGCAGCATCACAGTTGAGTCGAGAAATACCATTTACAGTGAACACAAATGGATCATCTATCTTCCAAGCAGAAACATGTTTGCCTTTTTTACGAAGTGTAAGCGTAGAAAAAGAAGGTCTTGTGCGCTGTAGTGCATCTACATCTGGATTCTCAGGACCATTATCCTGATCTAAAGATACACTATCTACATTGAGAGTAATAAGCGTTGGTGTAATGTCTCTTGCTAAACAATCTTGGATATAATTAAACTGTATAAGAGGATATTCTCCAATCAAATATTCTTCTTGACCACATACTTTAAGTATGAAATCATTTGGATGTTCACCTCGTAACATCATCGTATTTGCCCTCTTATTTAAAATAAGTACCAATAGCTCATATGGTGTAGTAGAATGCGAGATTTGAAATGTAAAAGATGTCTAAAAATAATAAGTCATTATTAATATATGTTTTTTTTCTTGAAAAATGAATTTAAATATCGTATTTTACATTTTTACACAATATAATATATTAATAATATAATTGATATAAAACGGATGTGTGTGTGTGTACGTCTATATATATATATATATATATATATATATATATATATATATATATATATATATATATATATATATATATATATACAAGCGTGGATATGTGCATATGTGTATGTGTGTATCCATATATAAATAAGGGTATATATATATATATATATATATATATAGTTCGGTTCATTAACAATAAACAATTTATTTCCTTTACACTTTTATTCTATCTTATATACATTAACAAATAGTTGTATCTCATATATATATATATATATATATATATATATATATATATATATATATATATGTATATATATATATTATATATATATAATATATATATTATTATATATATATTATTATATATATTATTACTTTTTTGTTGTAGAATAAACTTTGATTTTACAATTACATTAATTTATGTCGATATAGTACATCTCAAGTACATGAGAATTCAAATTTCTTCGATTGATTCCCGCCGAATGTATAGAGAAAACATAAACATAACCTCAAAGTGTCTGAGACAATGTCTTCGTGTAATGAAAGTGCATTTATAAGCTCGAAAGATGAATATTTAAACGAGACTTTTGATGGAAGTACAGATTATCGTAAAATACATTTACAAAATGAAAATTATCGTCAAGAATTACACGAACTACATCTAAAACTTATCCATAATGAAGCTATGCAAAGGGAACTTCAAGAAGTTAATGAATCATTGGAACAATTACTAATAAAGGAAAAAGAGAAAGCAGAAAAAAAACTTCTCGATATTCAAGAAAAGTAAATAAACATATATAATTATAAAACATATATAAATTTTTAAATATTTATAGTAATTATGTTTTTTTTAATCTAGAAACCGGGAAACTAAAGAAGCGTATGAAAATCAACTTAGTGACCTAGGAATAATATTAGAAAATAAAGAAAAAGAAAATAAGGAATTATATGATTCATTACATCAATTCAAAGTTAAAACATCACAAGATAATTCATATAAAACCGATGATATTGAAGAAAAGTTAACACCATTAAAAGAGCAGATCCAAGAACTTTTAATCAATTTAGAAGATGAAAAACGAAAAAAAGAGGATGCTGAAGAAACTATTAAAGATATTAAAAATCAAGTTTTTGAACTTCAAGAAATTTTAGAAGTATACTGTTTATTCAAAAAATTATGCACTTAAAATTAAATAAATCAAATATTATAAAAATTAATCTAAATAATTATTTTATATAGGTAACTAAAAATAATTTGAAAGAAAAAAATGAAGTATTAGAAAGTATTCGTGAAGAATTAGTTATTTGTCGTTCAGAGATAGAAACATTGAAAATTGTTCCTGCTAGTGAATCGTGCAAAGGTAATTTTTAAAATTAATTATTACATATAAAAGGAAATATTAAAGAAGATAATAAACATTGTAATACTATTATAGGTAATTCTTTGTTTGCTGAAGTTGAGGATCGACGTCAACTTGCGGTAAATAAAGTAACTATTTTAAAAAAGAAATATGATGAACTAAAACAAGCATATGATATAAAAGCTGAAGAAGTTAAAACTCTTAAAATAGAGAAAGCATCTATATTAAGAAAATGGGATGAATATGTAAATATATTTTCAGAAGATAATGAATTAATAAATAAATATAAAAACAGAATTCGAGATTTGGAAAAAAAATTATTAGAAGTTCAACAAACTAATACCGAAACGAAAACAATTGATAACTCCTTTAGGTAAGCATGTTCTTTATAATACATTCTTTTGTTTTCTTATAAAATAAAGTACTGTGTTTGTATAAAACAAAATTATATTTACTTCAGCTATTTGGAGTCATTACTAGCAGAGAAAAAAAAAGAAATACAGGAGTTACATCAGAGGATTGAACGTGATTCTGTTGATATGTTACTTCAAACTGAAATAAAACATAAAATAGCTAAACAACTTCAATACTGGCAATATAAAGCAATGTATATGGAAGTAAGTTCTTTTATTAAATATAAAACTAGTTTATATAATTACTGTAATGTTACTTTGCAGGCACAATTATCAGCAATTAAAAGTCAGTTAGAATTGGAAAATGCAATTTCATCAGATTATAAATTATTTTTTGAAGCAATAGAACAACACAGAACTATTTATAAAGATTTTCCTGATAAAGAAGAAATAATATTAGAAAGTGATATAAAAAATATTGAAAAAGTTACATCAGAATTAACAACATTAAAAAATACATTACCAATTAATTACCTTAAGTCTAAGAACATGCTACAAACAACTAGTAATATAGATACCGTATATAAATCAGATCTATTAATAAATAAATCATATAAAGCAGATATTGATAAAAATTGTCTTGATCATGACAATAATAGCAAATCCAAATTTGAAGATACAAAATTGGAAGGAAACGCGAACATAGTACAATGCAAAATAATAGAGAACAATACAGTACTAGATCTTAAAGCAACTCATATTGAAACAACAGATTTAAATTTAATTGGAGAAGTACAAAAACCGCAGAAAATTGTACAGTTTGCTGAAGATACAAAAAATTCATTAAGTGACAATTCCATAATAAAAAAGAAGCAAAATGAAGAAAAAAAGAAAATTAGAAAACAATACAAAACTATATATATTTCATCTGAATCATCTAAATAAAAGACAAAAGATATTGTGACAATGAATGGAAAATTGTAAATGTATATGCAATTCTGCTTTATAATTGTATTTTTATATGTAAAACTACCATTGTTAATTTTTATAACTTTCTACTTAATGCTTATTTTTATAATATAAAAATATATAAATATTACATACCTCTGTATTCCTGAATTTGGTAACAAGAACAAGATTTCCATCCTTTAGCCGACATTCAATATTTTTAGGTATCGCAGAACTTGGAGCTAACCTTAATGGATACTGATATTGTACTTTCTCCACCCATGATTTTTTTTGTCTAGCAACAGCTACTTCATCACCCAATACTCGCATTTTCCATCTGAAGTCATTGACTTCAGAATTTTTTAAGGCAGCAAATTCATGTAATCCTTTTCCAATTATATGACCTATTTGGGCATCTAAATTCCTATCATTTTTTATACCTTCTCGTTCAATAACTTTTAGTACAGAACAAAATGGTTTTATATCACAAAGACGTCTTGTTTCATCTCGTAGTTCTTCTGCCTCTGCATTTGAGTTGATGTATGAAAATACATATGATTGCGCATCTTTCAATATTCCATGAAGAGGATATTTGCTTGCCTCGTCCCAAAGATCCTATAATACTCATATTCTATTATTTGTGAACACACATTTAATTGAGAAAAAAAAAGAAAAAAATATATATATATATATAATTATATAACATTTTTACTCAGACAATTTGATAACTATGAAAGAATTTTAAGAATATTAAAAAAAAATACTTGCTTCTTTAATTTCAGCCAATGTAGCATTACGATTTGTATCAAGTGGGACTACCACACCGTTGGGCATCAAACATGTTAACTCTACGACTTCTGTTGGTGTTTTTGCCCAAAAATCGTAAGTATATGTGCTTGGTATATGCACCATGATGAAAAATGTATTAGTGCATTAGGCACAAAACAAGGCTATGTATTATTCAGGCACTAGAATAGCAACAGTGTCGAACTCAAAACTGGCAGTTATCAAATACATCTCCTGTCTGGTTTACATAATTTCATAAGTTCTATGTCAAGCAAATTATCTCCCCTCATTGTAGTGGAGGAAATATATACAATATTGTCTTAAAATCATTTAATATTTATTTTGATGTAAACACACATTTGTCAGTTTTATCACTTTCCTATAAAAGCAGTACATACAACCTATGGTGTTACAAAGTGTACCACACTGTCACTTCAATTCGAGATCCAAAACAATATTACGTCTTCGTGATTTTTACAAATTAAATAACAAAATATTTTATCCTTTACTTTTTTCTTCCTTAATGAGTTTTGTTCTATCAATAATTTATGATTTGTATTCGCATACATGCAATCATATTTCTTGCAAATAACAACACAAGTCATCCATTATTTGTTGCGTTGAGTGAGCAAGCCAAAGTAAGCACAATTTACAGATAATTTAACGACAGAAGGGTAAAACTTTGGTTGTACATTCATGTAACTAAATAAACCACACATCTATCGTTTCATGAAAATTAAAGTTATCAACTCGTTGATTGGAGTAATGTAATTGTATATAGTATCCTCTAAAATTATAATATTAATTTAGATATCCAAAATAAATTATAAATAAATACTATATGAATGGTTATGAAGTAAATTCGTAAAATTATATTATGTAAATTCAAATACAGTAATATGTTATTAATCTTGGCATACATTATTATCGAGTGTCATAATTGGGAGATTATCAATTTGTCAAAATTATTCAGGTGAAAATTGTTTTGCTTTTTACGAAACTTAATCATTTAATTTTGAATGATCATAAAAAATAAAAGAATTTAAAGTTTTAGAAACATATCTCACTTATGAACAATAAACGTTATCTCTTTATAAGAATCGCCATCATATGGGTCAACATGTCGCTGTAATAAAAATCCACCCACAGGTTCAAAAGTCGAATTTCTGATGCAACACTCTGGAAGAAGTCTTGAATACGTTGGATGGACGAGTGTCGATTGAAGATATTCGTAAAATTAGCTATTTAACGTCATTAGAAAATATTGAAATTTCTGTAAAATCTTCAACGGTTTAATTTCACATACAAAATGACAGAAGAAGATTCGGTATGTCGTCCTACAAGACTATATAGAAGCAACATATTTTAATATGAATGAAGAGAGTAAAATCATGGTTCTGTTAATACATCTTATATATTTTCGTTAATATTTCATATAATGAAAAAAAATATAGTAATCTTTTTGACATTTAAAAGAATTTCATAAAGATTAGTGTCTCAAAAGCAAGAACTCGTGCCCATTGAGAGAAACCCAACCTCAAAAGCATGTGGATACTTCGCCATCATAAAAATTTTCGTCACGAGCTTATACTCATAATGTATAATAAATAGAATTCACATTACTTCTAGATAAATGCTCTCATTAAAATCACTGTTTATTTTTGGAATATCGATTTACATAAAAAGTTTGCTTGTAATAAAGTATTTAATCAATCTAATTATAATGTCCAGATGTTAATTCAATATTACTCTAATTTTATAAAATACAATCAACTTTCTTCAATTCCATAAAATTAAAATATTGTGCTATATTTATTCTGTAATTAAACAATTGAATAAAATAACCCAAGAGATATGATTTTAATAATTGTATATTTTTATAGATTTTTGATCCCAGCTTAAAGAAAAAGAAAAAGAAAAAGAGGGGTGTATTTGACATTGATGGTGAATTCAATGAAGCAGGTAGCACTGGTGATGCTAATGAAATGACAGGTGACAAGGAAAATCAAGAACCAGAACCTCTTATGGCTGAGGATGATGAAACTTTGGATCTGGAAAATTTTGGAAAGAAAAAGAAAAAAAAGAAAAAGGCATTTAATTTAAATGACTTAGATGCTGCTTTACCAGATGCAAAAAAAGAAGTAAATATCATTAAAAATAATAATGTTAATCTCATTTGTACATCATAATGTATTTTGTATCTTAAAAAAAATGTAGTTAATTATAATAATATTTCATAAATGTATATGTTTAAAGGATGTTATGGAGCCACCAGTGGAAGAAACTGCTGTAGATGATAATTTAGATTTAGATATGGATTTTTCAAAAACAAAAAAGAAGAAGAAGAAGAAGAAGGATCTAGATGAATTAGTGGCAGAAGAAGAGCGTAAAGAAATTGAAGACAAAGAAAATGGTAAATATAATATAATATAGATTCATCTGTTTATGTTTCAGTTGGTTTATCTTATTTATTATTTGTTAACATGCTGCACTGAATCTGAGCGAAGTGCAGAGTATGGTAAGGAAAAGAGGGATTCTTTATATATCAGATTCATGTAATATAGTAAAAATATTTAGTTTTATAAATCCTATCATTTGAAATATGTTTTCTCTTCGAAATCTATTTCTAAGAAATATATTTATTCTTTAGTGGAGGAAACAAGTTTGTGGGTAGGATCAGATAGAGATTATACGTATGATGAATTACTTGTAAGAGTATTCAACATCATGCGAGAAAAGAATCCTGATATGGTTGCTGGTAAGAAGCAGAAATTTGTTATGCGTCCTCCACAGGTTGTACGTATAGGTACAAAGAAAACATCCTTTGCTAATTTTACAGAGGTAATATCTTGTTATAAATGTAATATTGTATAATATTTTAACAAAGACATTTTTTGATATGTTTACAAAATTCCTTTATAGATATGTAAAACATTACATAGACAACCAAAACATTTACTTGATTTCTTATTGGCTGAATTGGGTACAAGTGGCTCTGTAGATGGAAACAGTCAACTTATTATTAAAGGACGTTTCCAACAAAAACAAATTGAGAATGTGCTTAGGAGATATATCAAGGAATATGTTACCTGTCACACATGTCGTTCACCAGACACTATTCTTCAAAAAGATACTCGACTATTTTTCTTACAATGTGAAACTTGTGGGTCTAGGTGCTCTGTAGCCAGTATAAAATCTGGATTTCAAGTAAGAAACTTTTATATGCATATTTAATATAACAAATACGTTGTAATATTATATTTTACTATAATGTATTGTATTGTATATTCTAGGCTGTCACAGGAAAACGTGCTGCTATTCGAGCAAAAACTGCCTAAACAATTTCTCATTTTTTCCATGGATATCATAAATTCTTTTTTAAAATCTATCTCAGCTTGCTTATATCGAAAAATCATACTTCTTTAATTTATTACATCAGTACATAAAACAAAACTGAAAGTATTACATACATCAACAAAATATCTGTCTATTTTGAGTTTGTATTACCATATTAAAAGTTGAATGTACATACATGGTAATACCTAGAAAACTTTTTTCTCTATTCTGATACATTATTTTTCCTGTTGAAGTCAGCAGATGAGTAATGTGCATTGCATCCTACAAAGTTCACATTAAGTCATTAAAAAAATCATCTTTTACTGGAACATGTAGTTCAGCTAGCGCATTACTTATCCATGTCACTAATATTTTAATGCAATATCTTTTAAAGAACAAATTGTTCAGGTATAAAATAGTATATAGTACCAATTGTTAAAAATGCTTAAACAATTAATAATTTCTTATATTATTTTATTAACACAAAATTTATAATATTAGATTGAATGCCACCAGTGTTTCATATATACAAATACAGAAAAGAATGAAGAATTTATTATTGTTCCATTGTTTTTAAACAATAATGATCATATAAGTAATGCATAATATGTCAAGCTTCTTTCAGATTTTACTGATGAAGTCATTTCCTAGGTAATAATTTATTCAAATAATGTATTTACTAGGTAATAAATTTATTTGGAAGGATTTTGTTATATTCTTTATGATCACGAATTAATCATGAAAAAAGGTATCGTTATAATTTGTAATAAAATAAAAATTATAAATATAAATAAGAAAGATATTGTTATAATTAGTTAAACTTGATCTACCATTATGTTTACCACGTAAATTATTATGAATGGAAAAGTGCATTATTATTTTTTAGTAATAATAAATACAAGTGTATAACAAATTATTAAAATAGTATATTAAAAATAGTGTTTTTTTAATATTTCATATACAAGTGAATTTCATTAAGGTATTGAATTATACAATGTAACTCTCAAATTAAATATAATTTTTTCAAAGTATCTAGTTGTTAGTATAAAAGTGATATAACATACAACTTCTATTTGTAATTTTTTTTTTAATTCAATGATTTAATCAAAATGAATAATTCATAATATACAATATAACAATAATTTTGGCATAAAATAATATTTACAAAATTAATATATTGTAGTTATTTCATGATGTACCTTCCTACATACATCTAACATGTAAATAAAAAATTAAATTTTTATTTAATTAAATAACAAAAAATTATTGCGAATATTGAGCTGCTACAAGTTCCACAATTTGTTTGGTATCGTATCCTATTAACCACAAAAAATTTAAATAAGTTTTAAGTAACCATTGAGCGAAACTGTATAACCTGTAAAAAATTATAAATAAATTTAAATAATACTAATAATATCTACCAATTTTAGAAACGAACTTACCATAAATATGTTTCAAATTTTGCCTTGTACATTGTCCCCTTAATATATTTACTAACTGATAGATTTGTAACTTTATATTTTCCACGTACAGCAATCTGTGCCATTATCCTATATCGATCTACCATACTTCCATGATCTTGTATGATAGCACGTATAGTATTTAAATTCCTTAAATAAAAAAAGTATATAGTTATTTTTATCAGTGCCTTGATTTTTCATGTTGGCGAAATTACGTACAATATTTACCTAATAATCAACATCATAGTTTTGGGCATTGTTCTTAATGTTGCTGTAATTCTATCAAAATGCTCTTGTGCTTGTTGAATCATATGTTCTTTCAATCTTTTTCCTTTTTCAGTTGTTAAAAACGAAGATAATGAATATGGTGCTTGAGTTAATATTTCAGCTAGAAGAATGGGATCTAGAAATATACTATATTTACATATAAGGCAATGAACTTTTATAAAGATTGGCTACAAAATTTTAATAACATTCTCCATACCCTCCACATTCAATTCTTTACCATATACATTCAAAGCATGAGTATTTTTCAAAATCATAGATTCCCAGAAATTACATAAGCTAATTCTTGTTTTCTCTGGCAAATATTCATATAATCCATGATCTAATAGAACTATTTGCGCTTTATTGTCCTGTCCCTTCCTAATAAAAACTATAGATAACACATTATTTTGTTACAAGAATCTATTTTATATTTTTAAAAATCTATTGATATCTAAAAGTTATAATAAATTAAGAAACATTACTATTGCCAGGATGAGGGTCACCATGAACAAATCCTGTATGAAAAATTTGTTCTGCCATTAAAGTAATTAGTTTTGTGTCTATATCATACATGTTTAGTCCTTTATTTTTTAATTCTTTGACATTATTTATCTTAATGCCATCGATCCATTCAGTTGTAAGGATTCTCTAAAATAAAAATATTTACAAAGTAAGATAATTTACAATAAGGATTTAAAAACATTAATTAATTCTTCATTTTTATAGTAAACTTATTAACCTTTGTACTGAGATCCCAATAAACTTTAGGTATATGTACATAGTCATGCTGTTTTAGATCTTTTGCACATTTCTCTGAATTTTTTCCTTCTATTTCAAAATCTAATTCTTGTGATAAAGTTTCAAAAAGCTCCTAAAATCAATTTTAAAACAATTCGTAAAAAGAATAAAGAAAAAAATATGTGTATACCATATTTACTTACATCCACTACCCAGTGTAAATTAAATTTTGGATGCATAATTGTAATGATTTTTAACAAATAATTTAATGTTCTCATGTCAGAATAAAATCTATCTTTAAGATCAATATATTGTACTTTAACAGCTACAGATTTACCGTCTATAGTTTCTGCTTTATAAACCTAAATTTGTTTATCATATTAAGTTATAGATTCAATTAGTAAATATAAGCATTCATTTAAAAATGAATTTATTTTTCTATTTGTATACCTGGGCTAAACTAGCAGCTGCAATAGGATGCTCATCAATTTTATGAAATACTTCCTTAGGTCTTTTTCCAAATTCTTGTAGAAATATTTCTTGTAATTCATTTTCATCACGCGTTAAACATTTATCCTTAATAAAAGAAATGGTTGCAAATATTTTTATCAATAAAATGTTATAATAACCAATGATAAAATTTGCTACATATTATGGATACCTGTAAAATTTCTAAAGAATTAACATACTCTTTAGGAAGGATATGATTAACAGCTGCCAAGCCTTGTCCGAGTTTTATATATATTCCTCCATTTTGCAAACAACCTTGTACAATACGATGTGCTGATCGCTGATGAATTTCAGATTCTGTATATCCCATTAATGGAGCTACCCAATAATCTAAAGATACTGTTAATCCTATTATAAGTGATCTTCCAAATCTAGTTAGACTCGCAATTTTAGATTGTAATGATCTCCTTTTATTTGGATGAAAAAGCGTATAACTAGTGCCTAGTAACAGCAATCCTACAACGCTTTAATGTTATTCCCAGTTTCATAAACAATAGTTAATTTACATACCTGTACTAGTATATTTAATTACTTTTTTCTTTGATGAATAATTTGCTTGTTTTGTAATACTTAATAAGTTGTAACGTAACATTTGTTACAATAGTTTTTTTTAATTATTTATACATAAAATAGACAAAAGCCAATATGTATATATGAAGTTTGACTTTTTTCAAGAACATATGAAAGCTGTAATCTTTGAAAAGAGGTTATAAAAGTTAATATGATAAGTTCTTTATAATTCTTTCTTATAGTACTTTATTTCTATGAACTAATTTATAAAACTACAAATGACGAAAAGAACAATGTATTAATATTGTACCTTTCGTTGTATACATCTATAAATATACATGTATATGTATCTACGCAGCACCGTGATCACGTGTTATGACATATATATATACTCCTAAGAGTATACGCTGATTACATATACAATATACTTTTTATATGTTCCGTACTTTATGCAGAACATTTTGCGTGCTCGAACCACAGAAGTTAAATCTAGATAGAAATATGTTAAGATTTCGTGAATTATTTCCAAAAAAATCATGTTCCATTATAGGAATGATACATGTTGGTGCATTACCTGGTATAAGATCTTTTTTTCTTTTATTTGATATTTTTTATACAAAAATAGAACTTGGAATGTTAAAAATATAATTTAAATATATTTTATAGGTACTCCTAAATATAATGGAAATATGAAAGAAATAATAAAAAATGCATTGAGGGAAGCAATGATTTATAAAGATTGTCAAGTGGTAAATTGTTAATAATAACGTTAAATCTTTTGTCTTATGTAATTATTTTTTTTATTGTACTATGTTTAGGATGGTATTATTGTAGAAAACATGCATGATATTCCATATGTTAAATCTAAAGACATATCATCTGAAATTACAGCCATGATGACAAGAATTTGTATTGAAATAAGGAAATTAATGCCTGAAAGCATAGCTTGTGGCACACAGGTATGAATTAGACAGGTATATAATTTTATATAAATTATAATTTTTATTTTTTTATTGATTATACAGATTTTAGCAGGTTGTAATAAAGAAGCATTAGCTGTTGCAAAAGCTGCTGATTTTAATTTTATCAGAAGCGAAGGTTACATTTTTTCACATGTTGCTGATGAAGGTTTTATGGATGGTTGTTCAGGAAATCTTCTTCGTTATAGGAAATATATTGACGCAAATAATATTCTTATTTTTGCAGATATCAAAAAGAAACATAGGTAAAAATTAACTATATATAATTTAATTAGTTTGTTGTTACGTTTTTTATTTTTTCAACCATGCAGTTCACATGCAATAACATCAGATATCAACATATCAGAAACAGTCAAAGCTGCAGAATTCTTTTTAGTCGATGGAGTTATATTAACAGGTTGTGCAACTGGGGATCCTGCAGATGTACAAGAATTGAATGGTACTGTTTCAATATTTTTAATTAAAATATGATTATATGTATTACTTACATAGAAGATAAAATTAATAATGTACAGAAGTTAAAAAAGTGGCAAAAGGACCTGTTCTTGTTGGATCTGGAGTTTCTATTGATAACATAGATCGTTATATGTCTTCAGACGCGGTAATAATCGGAACAAATTTTAAGATAAATGGAAACTGGGAAAATGCAGTTGCTAAAGAAAAAGTTGATGACTTCATGAGAAAATTAGAAAAGATACAAAGGCAAAAGTATTAACACAAATTGTTAATTAATGTCTTTAATTTATATTAATTAATTCGTACTATACAATTTTATACAAATAATATTAATTTAAAAATATAAAATCATAAAAGATTTTCGTATGTTTCCTAAATCCTATTAACAAAGTAAAATCGATAAATACATTACACGCTTTACCAATTTCAATCGAACAGTAGGATAAGATTAAAAATTATTTGTACATATATTTAAAAATCATTTTTATTTAATACACATAGTTATTTCTTTAAAAACCCATTATTATACACAAAGAATAAAAGAATTATAATATTAATGACGAAGTGTTTACAACGTACACAAAAGTTTTTCATTGATGGCGAAGTGACAGAAACCCTCTGAAATAACTATCGACGTGACAAACAGCGCAGTCTCATGAAACTATCATTCTTTCCTGTTTAGTCAGAGATATTCTTTCGACAGATTCTGTAAAAATGATACGTGTTTTATCGTTTTTTATAATTATTCTAGATGGCTTTTAATATATGTATATTCCAATATGACTAATATAAATAAATTATCTATTAAACATAACTGAACTAATTCGATTGAAATATCGTCCTTTGATTTTGCATTCGTAGTGATATTTGACGATTATTGAATTAAATGAAAAAAAACTGAAACAATTATCATTTAATTTCTTTATCAAATCGTTTATTATTTTCGCTCAATATAAATTTCTAAAGCTTGAGAACCACTGTCGTATTACAACAGTAGCATTATATACGTCACATCTAACCACTCAAGCTGTAGAGTATAAATCAAACGATTGTTTATGTTTAATGTTATGTTTTATTTGGTAATTAGCATAACTAATCGTATAATTGTCGACTGTGATCCTCGTAATCGTGATAACGTGTGACGTTATATTTTTGTTGTATAAAATGAAAGAAAAATTGAAAATATAAATAATTCTTCAGGAAGCTGCATTGGTTTCTATCGTTAAGAAGCGTCCAGCAGCTGTTCGCTCAGCTGAGCGTTCTCCCACCTACTCAGTTATCTCAGTACCGTGATATAAAGACTAAAGTCCCCTTTCATATTTTCAAAAATCATTAGCTCGAATATCTATTTACTGCGCGTATGAACTATAATTGAAAGAACTTTCCAAGAAAGAAATATATCGATGCCAAGTCGAAATCATTTTCGTAAGAAATATTGCACATAAGTTCTATTTTTGTGATATATGTCTTCGCTCCTACGAGAGAGGACAAAGGCATCATATAATTCTTACGATACTCGGACTTGCCTTCTGTCGATATTATGACGACCTTTTGACGTTCTAAATTGAGCGAACGGTAACAACTTACGCGTGTACAAAGTTCATCGTTAATGATTAGAACAACGAACGAACAACGCATATTTTCTTTTTTTTTTTTTCGATAAAAAAGTACTTTTATAACCAAAACATTTATGAAAGCAATCACGATTCCGATTCCTACTAATAGATGAATGAATGGAATTTTATGATGGCGTGCGAT
Organism: Vespa crabro; assembly: GCF_910589235.1. Lineage (NCBI taxonomy): Eukaryota > Metazoa > Arthropoda > Insecta > Hymenoptera > Vespidae > Vespa > Vespa crabro. The sequence continues at coordinate 4,772,625 of NC_060957.1, forward strand.
CGATCAGAACTAATCATCTACGACGATGTCATTTTTGATGATATTAATAATTATACGATAGAATTATAATAAGCGCACGTATATATGTATATATTTTATAAAAATAGTAGCGTGAAATTGATACTATATGTTTTTCGTACGTGTTGAACATTAGAATATATAAGAGAAATAAATAATCAAAATGGAAAGGTGAAAAAGTGAAGAGTATTGACATCTGGGATGATGACTTATCGTCATCCTCATGATACGTTCCTGTCAATGCTTTGAAATGATTCTCCCTCACCGGCCGCGCCATGCCGCTCCTTCTACTATCGCCCTACTCGTCAACCGTTCTTCCCCCTCTTCCAGAATTTCTACCAATCAACGCTTCCCTTACCCAGCCAGTCATCCAGCCAGCCAGTCGAAATCAGCTGACGACTGTTACTGCGGGCAGTTGCTACCACGGCTCCTCAAACGCAACATTGTTCAGGCGAGTGATTCCGTTTTCTTCTCTATCGTTTTTTGTTTTCTTCTTTCCATGTTCTCTTTCTCTTTCGTGTTACTTTCTTTACGTGTCACTTATATTTTACTGTTTCTCCCTTTTTCTTTCTTTCTCTCTCTCTCTCTCTCTCTCTCTTTCCCTCCCCCTCCCTCCCTCTCCTCCCCCTCCCCCTCCCATTCCTTCACTTTCTTACGTAAGATCTTTACTTATATATACGCGATACTTCAGTTAATTATTGCGGAAGAAAATGAGCTGTCAAACGTGATGAACAAAACTCATTCTTGTTCGTCTATCGTCTATATATCTACTAGACATAGGAAAAGGAAAAAGAGAAGGGGAGGGGTTAAATAGAAAGAGACAAATTGAAAAGAGGGATAGACAAGTAAAGAAAAATCGAAATATTTGTGTGAAACAAGAGATATATGAAGGGAACAAACTTGAGATTTAAGCTTTCGACAATCTATCACAAGTTACGTGCTTACGTGAGAATACGCGCGCGCGCGCACATTCGAAGTAAAGAGAGAAGAAAGGAAAGAGAGACGTTTGTAAACGAGTATGAGTGCACCATTTATATGAACACACGTATATGCATCCACGCGTCATATACATAAGCGAGCCGGGATCATCGTATCATAGTTTTACATCTTTTCAAGAGATTCTATTGCGTCGAGGAAAACTACTCGAAGTTATACGAAGGTTTATAAGGAGTAAATTCGAAATCAAGGTCATTTTCAACTACGATTCATCCGTATAGATCATATCGAGGTTCGTCATTGTGATTATAAAGAAGACTCGTAACTATAAAAACGTTTCGAAAATGTTTAAATCCGAATTACGCGGCTTTTCTCAAGGTCATTTGTATAAGCTCAATTAATATGAAATTGAATCGATTAGAGAAGTGTATAAATATCGATTATTTTATTATTATCGTAAATATAGAAAAATGTTGAAGATCTTTCAAGTGTATCTTATTGTTTACGATTGTTAGGTGTTTCCCATTTTTGTTAAGATAAAATTTATTTATCATAAAACAGTGTTAGAGAAGAACTGGTAGAAAGTAGTTCTAAGAAGGGCTACTCTGCCGTTGTGTCGAGAGGGGGACGATCATTTGAAGCAGTCTTTGTTTGTACGTATATTTCGTCGGCTACAGCGCGTAGCAACCAAGTACAGAACAGGTAAGAGGGTGCTATTGGTGGGGGATACGTTTTTCCAATAGGTCCTTTAACGGTGAATCTATACATTTCATTATAATTCTAATTTCATTTTTTATTTTTTTCCTTAGAAAACTGATTTTCTCTGATTAATCTATCACAAAGAAAACTTGTTAGACTTTAACCTCAATAGTTTCTTAATCGAAATCTTAATTACGTCTAATCTATTGTAAGGTGATAAAACAGATTTTAATTGAAAATTGTAAATTAATATAAAATGTCATATGCATTGCAAAAAATATGAACACGCGTTTTATGGAAGATATATTTTTTTTCTATCCTATATAAAATATCATTTATTAGATTACAAAGTTATCATTGCGACAACGCGTTATACGGCCGTTATTTATAACTACTCTTTTATCATTATATCATAGATACGCTATTAATTAGTAATAAACTTTTACTAAAAATTCTATGTTCGATGAGATATAAGAAATTTCATAAAATATATTAAACTGTTTATATTTATAAGATAAATATAATTAACTTGTTACTTTGAAGAGATATGCACTCAATTGATATATAATAATTATAATATAATAGGTTATAATATAGGTTGTAATATTGAAATACTAATGATAGATAAAAACATTATTTCACAATTTGTGGAAGCAGAATAGAAATAACGGTTAAGTCACGTTGTTTTAGTTGGATATTTATATCGTTGGAGCTCGCAGTGTCGTTATCGTCATTAGTGCAAGGGCAATGGCAAGGTAGATACGTGAAAGGCATAGCACGACCCTCGGGAAACATGTTCCTTTGCGACAACGAAGGAACAGGCCGTTGACACCCTCTTGTGTATTTTTATTTTTCTCTGACGAAGTTGAAATCATTCTTGCCAACACGCCACACAATCCATTGTGCAATATCGTCGATTCGCGAACAGTTCATGAGCTAATGCTTCTATTTTTGTAGCGATATTTCAACGCTAGCCAGGAACGATTGTTCTTTTTCGAAAATGTTCTTACACTTCATATTCTATCTCTTAGTATAGCCTTTTTCTTTCTTTTTTTTCTGCTTTTCTTTTCTTTTTCCTTTTTTTTAATCATAAAATAAATCAATTAAATAATTTCAAAATAAATTTCGAACTTTGATCGAATAAAATGAACAATATGCTACATACGTACGTTCTTTTATTTATTCGCTTATTCATTTGATCTCGTATCGGAATAATTTGTTTCTTTATTTATCGATGTAAACTATCAGGAAGTGAGAGAGCGCATTTTGTGCTAGACAACAAAAAATATTGGCGTGAATGATTTTGAAGGTCATCGAAAATAACCAAGGTACAGAAATTTCTGTTCGTATTTGCGGATGCAATTTGATGACATAATTTTAACTTTTTTTGTCTGCGTACATATAACGAAATTTCTCTTTAATAAAATTATAAATATCAATTTTTAGAATACAACTTTTCATTCGAATGATATAACAAAGACAGGTAGAATTAATACGTGAATCTATTAAACCGATAATATGGATTAATCAAATATAATTGTATAAATTTATTTCGTTCACGTACGACGAATAAATTGTATTGAAAGATGCAAAGCGAATACGAATGATGAGTTTGTGTGTTGAGTTTTATTACCAACTTTCGATCCTACCTAGTCTTTAGTGGTAGAGACGTGAAAAGCGGAACGCAAATTGCATCATCGATAGAGATCCGACGTTTCTTATCGAGCTAAAATAAAGATCGTGTTAGTTCGAAACGCAAAGCTGACGTGGATAGTACTTATATATCTTTTGCGACGTGCTACAACTTGTTTTAACTTGTATCAATACGTTATGAAATGTAAAAAGTGTCTTTTGTCGATCGAATGTAAAAACGCATGCGTTTTTAATTTTTATTATAAATACATGATTTATGATATTAGCGAAATTTATATACATAAATACTAATTGATACGTGTATGTATTTACTCAATTAAGTAGATATTTTTCGAATTTTTAATTATTGGAGTACCTGTCGGTCTTTTTTTAAGATTACACTTTTCATACATGGCGTAACTTCACAATAATTATACGATAGTTTGACCATGAACACGTATATATGGCAATTCGCCTTTCTCGTTAGTGTTAGTAATTACGCATTTTGTGTAATACATGTTTATACTCGTGCGATAAACTAAGTTGACCTATTTATCGAAGAATTATTAGTCGACTTAAAAAATCAAAAAATACTAGTTACTAATAATTTTTTGTAGTTTTAACGAACAAAGAAATAACGTCAATATTCACTGTCACTGTTATTTTCTTATCATAAATTCTAATAGCATTTATAATATTATACATATGATAAATCATTCCTAATTTTATCTCTCATTCTTACAGATATTAAAGGGAAAGGAAGAAAAATAATAGACAGCATGCTAAGTAGCTTGGCAAACTATTTACTAGGAGGAAATATCTCCACAACACAAAATTCGCGTAATGCTTCCAATAGTGAAAGTCTGGAGAATTTCCCTGTAGTAGCTAGACTCAGTCAGGTGGAGGTCGAGGGCGACGATTGGATCCTCATCGACCGCACTAGTATGTTTAATCAAACTTCTTCAATCTTTTTATATATTTCGTAGATATACGAAAAAAGAAAGAAAAATATTTAATATTTCGGCTGAAATTTAAGTGAATCAGACAAAAATTACTTACGAAAGTATTTTATCTTTGCGATTACTCTGTCTCTCGTATGAATTAGTCCATTGATCGCAATTCGAAAGTAACGTAGATAGGATTGAACGACTTTTATTCGAAGAATTGATAAGGGATAACGAGAAAGGATGATTAATATCCGGTCATTTGGAAAGTACTTAACAGATTTAAATATAAAAAAAGAAATAAAACATTTATAAAATAAACAGTAAAAATACAAGATAATAATCATAATCATAATCAATCATAATCGAGTCCCCTTCTAATTTTTTAGTACCTTTAGTTGAGGGCGCAACGGCGCTGGAGGAGTCGTGGTATGTAACACCACCCGCATGTTTTACACGGGCAGGACCCGTAAATGTAGAAACCTCACCACTCGAGGATTTGCTAATTGAACACCCAAGTATGTCTGTCTATCGAGCGACAACAGCGTCTCCGGTCGCTCCTGATACTCCACCGCCTACGCCAGACGCTACAGAGGAACGAGACCTCGAAGAGGATATTACTCCACCTGCTCGTACCTCAGATTTATCCACCGTTTCCTTAGAACGTAGTCTAAGAAGGAGCGAGGATGACGATATATTATCCAGACCGGCCATCCATGACGGTAGACCTGCCAATAACCGGACTAATAGTGACAAAGTCCGAGTCATTCAGCTTCGTTCCGCTCAAAAGGTAACTATTATTGTTTTCGATTGTTTATATTAACAAGAACAATTTTCGACTTAGTCAATCATAAAATCCGTCGTGTTTATCAGATACAAACTGTTCATTGTAACGGCTATTATCTTTCCTTTTTTTTCTGGTCCACTAAGATCTTTATTACCTTAACTTAGTACTTATAAAAAACTAATATAGCTTTGCTTATAAACTCTTCCGTCTAATTGTTGGAAGTGGCTCTAAAATAGGCGCAATCGTTATGTTAAGATATTCGTTATTGTTTTTTTAGAGTATTAATCTTTGATTTCTATTGCATACATAGGTTCTTGAGAAAAGATCTACTCAAGCACTGAAAAGAGGTCGATTGGAGAGGAGTAACAAACTGAGGGAAGTGTTCAGTGTAAAGGGCAAGCGGCCACGCCGTCAAGACCGTTTACGTCTTCAAAATAGTGGCGCAAATAATAACCGAAAATGCTAGTCATTCGATCTCAGGCCAAGGTGTACTTAAATTTTTCCTTCTCAAGAAAAAAAAAAGAAAGAAAGAAAAAAGACAAAACGGAGAAAAAATAATTCGATTTATATATTATTTGATTTTAATTTTTGTTATGGTTAATTAATTAATTATTCAAGGCGAATATAAAAGTGGGATTGTTCCCTTTACGTGCGAACACGTCGTGGAAATGTATGGACGTATGAGATATTTTGAAAATGATGATGTAGATGTGTGACTGTGGTAATCTAAGAGTTTCTCGAGTCGCTTTTATTCACGATGAACTTATTAGATAGTGTCGTCATGCTTTTGTCCAGTTTTTAAATCAATTCTTTTATCATATAGATAATGTAGATATCAATAGATAATGTTCAATTAGAGCGAATATATGTAATAGTATGATTTGTTGTTTGCTTTGCAATTGTAAATACAAGTGAAAGGATAACAGAGCTCCTTACTTATTCGAAAAACGCGTAGTAAACTCTGGAAAAAGTTTTATCGACGCGTTTCAAGTCCTGATACTCTGATGCTCCTGTCTACAGTTAGCCTATAAATTGCGTGCTCGAACAGACAGGGGTTTGTAACTTCGTTGAAAGACAAAACATTTGTGCTTTGAAAATGCAACACTTTCTTTATCGAGTGTCGGAGCGCCTCTTATGTGATGACATAAAAAAAATAAAAAAATAAAAAAAAAAAGAAAGAAAAAAATGAAAGAAAAAAAGAAAAAAAAGAAAAAAAGAAAGAAAAAAGGAAAAAAAAAGAACAAAGTTTTATTACGTATGGTAGATATCGCATATTAAAGAAGCGATATTGCGACACTTTTTTACTATAAATCGTATCGTTTTATCGTTTTAAAGTATGTTTAGTGGGGTATAAAGCAATTATTCCTCGCCCCCCTTCTCCTTGCGTAAAAGACGCAACAATGGTGTTCTATTTTAACATATAAAACGATACAATTTGGAGTATCGTTACACAAAGACGGCAGTTCGTAACCTCGATAGTCAAAAAAAGAAAAAAGAAAAACATTCTCAAATCACAAGTACTTTGGGCGTATTCACCGTGTGAATCTTATACAGCTTGAGTCTTACTCGAGAACATTGTGATCGATGCACGAAACGATGCCACAAACAAAAAAAAACAGGTCAAGAAAAATATTTCGGGACCACACTTCTACTTGTGGATTATAACTGAGTCCCTGTTAATCAGCGGGGTGTAGAAACTGTTATGTGCGGGTCTTCCGTGGAAAAAAAAAGATGTATTAAAAAACGTTATATAGAAAATAATTTTTTTTTGTTACCGTGAAACGGTACCGGTTATTTATGACCATAAGAAAGATACGGTAAACGATAGAGTATCTGGAAACAATCTTTTAGTGTTAAAAAAAGTGGGCGAATGATCAACTATGTTCAGGTAGATTAAATTAGGTTTTCATTGATGGACGTTATGCACTTAAAAATAACGATAAAGTGATCGGAGTAACAAGAAAATATGTATTCTATATTCACTCATACTCTTGCTACTCTACGTATGTAAAATGCGTTCATTATATGTTGCACATATGCTAGATTTGAATAATACACGTAAAAAAAGTATATATATACATACACACACACATATTGTTTTATATTCTTGATCCGAACATTATGTATATATACACATGTATACGTGCGTACTTGTATATAAAGGTAGAAAGATTTTCTTTTGAGCATAAATTTTAAGCAATAAGTGGTAACGTACAGTAATTAGATACATTAATTGTGTAACATCCATTAATGAAGATCTGACCGATACTTAAAGAAATAAGTATCGATATAGAATGTTACGTGAGAGTGCGTAGACAAACGCACGCATATACACACAAACACAGCTTTGCGCAGAGTAAAGATGTGAATTTTTAGTATAATTATTAATAAAGCAAATTCTACTTCAGGGAAGAACAATGGCCCGTATTTTCGTTGTTCTTCTTGGTGGACATTTCGAATGACATCAAGCATATTATATATGTTTGATAACGACGCATCATTAGAATGAAAACAAATATATAATCTTATATATCACAGCGAAATGATTACAAAAATAAGAAGCCCGATAGATGCGCGTTGTAGCGCATTCAATTTTGCGGTTAATAAGCGCATTCGCTAGTAATATGCATCGATGCGATATATCTCGATAAACTGATATACAAACACAATAGGTGGTGTAGTATGGTGTATTAAATGAATTTGTTCAATTCTTTTTGTGAATTGTGCACGTAAAGAAAGCAAGTCAAAACTGACAATTTCAATATAATATGAACTTTCGGAAACTCGCAGTTTCCTTCAAAGAATGTTCTGTGTTAAACGTATGATGATTCTTGTGAGAATATAAATAATTACGTTCCACGATGGTGTCGCCGATTGGCACAAATTAACAAAAGGAAACATAGATGCAACAAATTAAAAAAAAATAAAAAAAGAAAATCTCGTTCCTGAGCCGTTATTTAGCGATGATGTATACGCGCACTATGTATGTATCTCCTAATGAGCGGCAGTGATCATTTTGAAAACAATTAACAATTAAAACATTTGATTATCGATCGAATGTTTCGAAGGAATTTAGTCGAATCAAGTGTTCTGTATAATTTGCAACTATCTTATACACCAATTCCTTCGATTCTATTATATGACTTGCGCTATAGTGATTAATCGATTAATTATATTATCTAATTGTACGTTCGTGCACCTTGACCCTAAATAATATAATAAAATATTTTATGTCATTAACGTCGTCTCTTTTTCATCGAAAAAGAGAGTTCGTTCGATGCAAGGGATCGTTTATTTTTAAGGGGGAAAAAAACAACAAAAAGGAAAGGAGAGAATGATGGGACAAAAATATGTCATTAACAAGGATTATTGCTGAATCAATTTGTCAAGTAACCATTTAACTCTTCTTCAGAGCTTTTACTATCGACGAAACAAGCCCAGCTATGTACAGAACGTAGAGATCTAGTCTTTGGATTGCCAATGAAGCGACAATAATCTTTACAACTTGATAATAGCAACAACCTATCTCTTTTAAAATTCAGAGGACTGTTAATTTGTTCACCAACTCGGTCATATAAGTTTTCATATTTTTTAAAAAAAAATATTTCCAAATTACAAACGAGATTTCCGAGTTCTTCTTCAAGTTGAGAATAGCGCGATGGGATCATACTAGGTTCGCATCCTGGAGCGCCTATTTTATACAATTTATCGATATTATAGAAAAGATCTTTTTTTCCATTAGCGTTTCTTTAACATATACGATTGTCACAGGTTAATAATTAAACAAATAATAACCTTCAGTGTCCTGTATATTTTCCCAACGGATCATAGCTTCGCATAAGGATTTATAAAGTTGCCGTCTTTTTGGACAACACCATAATCGACTTTTAATATCCAATCGTGTCCTTTCTTTATGATTAAGTGCACTCCAGTTTAAAAAAAATTGTTTCAATGATGGTGCTATAATAACATATATAATTATTTTTAGGTTAATTATTGATGTGTTTTTAATTTATCAAAAATCATAAATACCTTGAGGTATTAAATCAAATATAACGTCACATATTTCTTCAAAAATTGATTCATCAACCTCTTTTCTGGCGCGTCGCCTAAAGTCCATAATTTAATTTATAATCGTAGATTTTATTTTGCAATCGTATAAAGTATGACAAATCGATAAGGATACAAATGAATATCGATTGTTCTTTTTGTCAATGTATGTACATACATGTATCTACACATATGCTTGTTCAGATATAGTTTTTAAAGAAATCATTTGAAAATTGCAAACCACAAATATTTTATTAAAAACATTAATATCAAAGATTATTTTAAATAGTATTTTAATTTCTCGAAAAAAACAACAAACACTTAATCTTCAATTACCCGCTCCTTTTTTGTATTTGTTATTACTATTTCTTTCAAGATGGCGTCTTAATCTCCAACTATATGACAATCGCGCCAATTCGAAACTTGAATCTTTACTAATATGGCTACGAGTCGAATAACTTTACGTCCGGATTTACAGGCATTACTCGACAATTTTACGCATCTAAAAAACGTAAGTTACATAAATGATTATTGTATTGACTTTTTATAGTATTTCGAGTAAAAGTAAATTATTAAATTATTGTTATTGTGCAGGTATACTTAGCGTTAAAAACATTCTGTAATATTCAGGATGAGCTGTTACAATATGAAAAAGCTAAATCTTCCAAAATGGAAGAAGAAATAAAGAAAATAACAAAAACATTTTCATCTTTGGAAGAACAACGTAAAAAATCTATAGAAGAAATACGAAAAGAGAAAGAAGAATTGAAAACAGCTTTGCTTGAATCCCGACAGGAATGCAATCATCTTCGACTCGTTTACATCGATCGTAATATCGAAGATGAGCAAAGTATCACTTTTATTTGTTTTTCTTTTATATATATATATATATATATATATATATATATATATATATATATATATATATGTATATATATATTTATTTATTCACTATAAAAATATTTTATTATCTCTCGTAATATATTAGTAATATATTCTATAGAATTAGTAAAGAAAAGTATACAGTTTGTAGATTACAGGATGAGCTCGAAGTATTGAAAGCTGAATTAGCATTACAAGAAGAAAGACACAAAGAAGAAATTTTTAAACTCGAAAAGCAGTTTACAGAAGAATTACAAAAATATAAAACATTATTGGAATCGAAACAACAGGTATTTGACTTAAATAAGTGTGCACTAAATATATAAAAATATAATAAAATGTATATACATTTTTACATACTTTTTAGTTTATGTACTTTCTAATATGTTGATTTTGTTATAAAACGTCTAATACGCAGTATCAAAGAAAAAAAGCAAAACATCCAGCGATCGATAACATGTCAAACCAACTATCAGCAAATGTTAAAACTAAAAATACAAAAAAAAAAGAAAAACCATTTTTCAGGTAATAAATTTGTTATATATTGTAACATATCAAATGATGAAACTTAATATTAAAATTTAAATTAAACTTTACTTTAAGATGGTCTGGATTAAATGTATCGAAAATGCCTAAAGTTATTGCTACTGATATGGAGAATGAAGATGATATAGACGAAGATACATCGGCAACTACTAAAAGAAAGAAAAAACTTTATTATGAAGATAAAGAGGCGATAATTGATATATAATATTCACATTTGCATATATATTGATTTTCTTTATAAATATAATTTAAAATATTATTAAAAATATTATTTTCTTTATAATTATTTTGTTTATAATTCTTAATGTTTATAAATCAATTAACATAATACATTGCATTTCTCATGTTAAGTAATCACTCATATAAATTTTATAGAAAAAGAAAGCACGTTTAGATGAAACATTTAGAAATTATGTGGATATATTAAGAAAAAAGACATACGCATATAATTTTAAATACACATAAACTATCAAATATTGAATGCGTACAGTATTAATTAAAATCTACTCATTTGCTAATTTTTCTTTTTAAAGAATTCCAACTGTCTGTGTAATCGATTTTAAGATGCCCATATGTATTCAAATCAAGATTTAATGGTGCTATCACATCCGTCATATGCTTCTCTTCTACTGGAGCCATTCTTGTACTCATATAATATTCTTCAACGTTATATTGCAATTTATCTGTGACAGGTTAATCATATATATTTTTAATAAATAAATTTATAAGAAGAAAACTTTATAAATTATAATTGTAAATCATACCAAAATATCGTACATTATCGTTGGGTATATTCCGATGAGAATAATTTCTTGCGTATCTATGATCTGTATCTTTACGTATTTGTGAATTTGCGTATAAGGATCTATAATCATAGTCCGATATCGAATAATTTTTCATCATTTCATAAGATGGTAAAGCTAAAAAATATAAAAAGATCGAATCTTATCTATCTCAATAGATCGATATTACGATTCTTAATATAATTTAAAATTAAATTGCATGAGAAAGAAAAGTGATCGCGCGCGAAAGAAAAGTATAGATGTTAAACAAGTGCATAAGTATTTAAAAATTAAAGAATATTATAGTGTATTATTTGTATTGGTAAACATTTTGTTTCGCTCGACTTGATTAGACTTTTGCTTGATTAGGTATTGTAGAAACACTTTAACAATAACTTCCGAGAGGTATTAGAGAAGGAGAAATTCCATTACAAGTACAAAATAGAGAAATTCGTTGCTTTCGATTGTATGTATGTGTATATACAAGACGTACTTCATGGTACTCAATGTACATACATACGCATGCACACGTAAACGCATGAGCGCATCACAGGTACATTTATATCAGGCAAGTTATGTATCATAGTCATTTATGGATTTCTCCCTAATTCTTGGGATGCATTGATTATTAATTTCATTGTAACATATTATTTGAAGATAATTACAATTTTCATTTTGTTATATAAATTTTATTAATCATAAAAAAAATTATTTACCAGAAATAGGTGAGTAAATTGAATATGAAGCAGTATTCGAAACTTCATCTTCGTAGATGGGATGATGATAATAGTAGGCATTGTTCTCCTTTCTGCAGGACGAGTCACAGTATAATTTTTGCGTAAAGGCTGGTATACTATACTGTGCTTCTCTTAATGATTGGCTATACCTATTTTCACACGACACAAACTATATTATTTCAGTTCTCATTACGATAAACAGATAATGAAATCTACGTAGAAAATATATCTGTTATTACAAATATTATTATTAATAAATTTATTATTATACAAATAATATTATTAATAAATGAATTATTACAAAGTTAGATATTGTAATTTTTAAAAATATTTATACCCGATCATGTTTTCCATTCGAATAAAATGGGTAGCTTTTCTGTGACCCTGTTATCAACGACGCGTAAAGATTTTTATTGCTCGTAATGTTGGTGTTTTTTTGTGCAAAAATGTACGATCGCAAAGTTTCATTTCTTACATTTTTCGCAGTATTTATTATTTGTCATATTAATTACAACCATTAAATTTATCTCGTATTTGATAATTTCTTTCTCTTTCTTCTTATATTCAAATACATTATTATCATTTTATATTTAAAGGAACTTTTAATAATTTTGAATTCTATAATTCTATAATAAATTCTATATTACAAGTTTGTCTCTTACCAATATTCAGATTGACAACAAGTTCGTCGATCATGTTGATAACGCAATGTCGGAACATTAATACTATATCGTCGAAGATAAACATAATTTTCCAAATCCCAAGGATCAACGTAGTGGCGATCGCTATTGTTAGAATTTTCACCTGAAGTCGTTCTCTGAGAATCGAATGAATTCCAGTATATCGAAGATTCCATCGGCATTTCAATCCTTTATGAATTCTTATGAACTTTGTTTTATTTTTCTTTTTTTATTCTTAATTTTTTTGTAGATATCAATTTTCACTTTACTCTTACCATTAAATTTTAAAGTATATGCATGTGTAACTGCCGCGCATGCGATTTTGCGACTGTCTTTCGTGAGGGAACATCGAGTTCACTATACCATTATTTACCTCTCTTCTTTTCTTCCTAACTCTCTCTCTCTCTCTCCCTCTCTCTCTCCCTCCCTCTCTCTCTCCCTCCCTCTCTCTCTTTCTTTTTCTCTTTCTTTTTCTCTTTCTCTTTCTGTTTTCCCCACTCAATTCATCTCTATTTCTCTTTCTATTCTATTAAATATACATTCACACGTAAATACCGAGTGAAACCAACTCCTTTCACACTTGTAATATATTCACCATACTACACGCGTGTGTATGTATATTTATATTTTTAATGTATTTGTTACGAATTTCATAAATAAATACATATACACGAGTTACTATCATTTTTGAAATCGACGGAAAAGTTGCCAAATAATGAAAATTTATAATAGAGCGTATACTTATAAAATATATACTTTCTCGAATAAATTTATTTAAAAAGAAAATCATTGAAATATTAGAACAGATGATTTAATAATTTAAACATGTATATATAAATATATATATATATATATATATATATATATGTATGCGAAAAATATATATAATGATAAATATATATATTACATTTCTATATAACATTTGTTAAAAAGACAATTTTTTAGAACTATTATATTGTATCCTAAATATTTGTATCGATTATCAATTATTTTGACCAGTTACAACTGTACTATTCTTATTTGTTTTCGTCTTTGATGAAACTATAGATTTTAAATGAACAAGCTTATGTTTATACACTTCGGGTAACAAAGCAGATAAAGCTATATGAGTAATAGCAGCGGTAAGACCCCAAACACGATGTTTACCACCAAGATAAGCAGGCAATGTATAGCTATCGCGAAATTGTGTAAAACGACATAAGGATGGATTGCAAAAATCATTTAGATATATAATGAAAGCTTCCTCGACTTCATCGGGATTCCTTTCTAGTTTTTCCGGATCTATTTCACCTATGTAACCTAATACCGGCATTATGTTTATATTTTTTCCATTGATTAAATTGCCACAAGTCCATATGTCAATCTTTTTTCTAGGTATTTTTAATTCTTCCCAAGTTTCTCTTAACGCAGTTTCTTCTAGGTCACGATCAGTTTTATCGTACATTCCACCTGGGAAAGAGACTTGTCCTCGATTTGAATTCAATTTTAAAGATCTCAAGGTGTAAAGAATTCCAACTTCGCCTTTATACATGCAGATTGGTATAAGTACGGCCGCTTGATTCACATTATTTTTGTATTTGTACGTCGTCTTAATAAGTTTGAATTTGTCGATGCAAGACTTCCGATTTTTTTCGCAGAGCACTTCTTCTGGTTTTAATTTGACTGCGTCAATGTTACTAAAACTCCGTTGGAAATTCGCGGACTTAATCATAAAAAGCAAGAATAGAAGAGATTTTTTAAAATGATCTAATAGTAAAATGTAAGTTTATATGTATAAAATAATTCATGGCTATTACTAGTTCAATTTTTATAATAAACGAATTAGGCATTATTGAATATTTTGGCTTCGGAAAAAAGAAAGAAAAAGAAAAAGATAAAAGTTTGTTTCTAAAACGAGAATGTCGATGAAGAAAAATAATATCGGCTGAGCATATTTTGTTTCTTATAATCGAACGAAGATATACGAATATTTCCGAAAAGAAATGACCACAACGCCCTCGTACGAATCATTAATGAAGTAATATCATCACCTCGACACGTGATAGATATTATTCTGAATAGGAATAAAGTACTTACTAGAATTGATATTTGTAAATTTCTTGACAAGATTCGTAACTTAGCCATTTCCATTGTTTTTCTTATATGTTAAAAGTATTAATATATTAAACTATTTTTTAGAAGATTATTGTTACTTGATCGTAACTTGTGAAGTTTTTTTAACAGCTGTTAGATGACGGCTAAATCGATACGATTTGACAATTCGTACGACAGTAGATAACTAAATTCCCCGAAATATTGTAAGATTGAAATATTTTAAGTTTTATATCCGTTACTTTCAGAATAATTTTTAATTCAAAATATTATTTACAATGATCAAAAAAAAGAAAAAGAAATTGACAAAAAAAAATGAAATTGTTTTTTCTTTTTCTTTTCTTTTATGTATATACAAGAGAGAAGACTCAATTTTTCTTCGTTTTCATAATTGAAGGTTTGCGTTATTTTGTTCGACAACGGGATTGGTGGAAAATAAGCTGCGCAATTGTCAATCTAGTAAATTCAACACCGGAAAAGTAAAATATTTCCCTTCTAATCTTGATACTTATTCGATGTAAGATTTAAAAGGGCCATTTCGATCAAGCTCGATTAACTTCAATCAACGATTAGCTCGATCAGCAGTCTAGCCAACAGCAGAACTTTTAATTGTACTTTGTTTTTAACTTATATATATTCATGATATCAAAAATCATTAAAAAAATTTTATACATAATATGGAAATGAATATATCTATTCTCTTAACTTATATTAATTAATATTTTGTCTGTTTTATATTATGTATATAAGTTTTTAATGGTTATTGATACCACAAGGATATAGATTAAGAATGGCATATTTACAGTTAAAAGTTGTGCTGTTGGCTACATTGCTGATCGAATTAATTGTTGATAATTGTTAATCGAACTTGGTTGAAGTTCCTTAAGTTTTGAAAATGTTTGCAATGGAGATGAAAGTTTTACTAAATTCTTTGATGGATTACTTTTAATTCCTTCGACTGACATATATATCAGTTTTAATCTCTCTTTAATTGAGACATAACACTACTTGCCGTTTATTAATATTGTATAGTTTTTGACATGAATTAACGTCCCTTAGAATTATACAAGGATTGCAACTAAATTATCTTTATTAAAACCGTGGATAGCTTATGATAAATCTTTGTAAACAAAGTTTTTTTTTAGAATGATGAACAATGTACTTTATAAGAATTTTTTGTATTCATTTACGTAGATCTTTTGCGAAGATTCAATTGATTGATTAATCGGTTTTCAAAAAATTTGTTCGATACACTTCAATTGATTTTTAGATAAAATAAGTATGTAGCGAAACAGGTACTTCTATTCGAACAAACCGATTATTATCTTTTCGAAGTAGATATGTAAATTTTTAATGTTTAATCATACCATTGAACATTGAATGATATGACTATGTCCTTGGGACTATTAAAATCTATAACGGATGAATTTTCAATTTAGTTACTAAAATAGTTTTTTGGAAAAGTTAGGAAAATGACATAATAATTCGTGGTTTGTCTGTCATAATTTCTATTAATAAAAGTACTGCTTCTGTTCATTATAATAAACTCTTGTTCATCTAACTGTACTTGGCTAAATCTTTTATTAAGAATTGCAATTCTGTACATGATAAATAAGTTTTTTCTTTCGCTGTATTTGCTTATTTATTCTTAGCAGACCAAACAAATTTTTGTCCTATCTAATGACGCGTTGTTCTTCCAATACAATTTACAACTTTGTGATTAAAAGAAAAAAAATAAGAACTACTATTGACCAATTCTCTTCGCATTCCATTACGATTGTCTGTGTAATTTAGAATAAGTAATCGAAAATAAGTAGCTATGGATATCATCCATAGCCTTGGCATCGAAAAGTTTACTGTGTCTCTTTGGCAATGGAATGTCAGCATCACTCACACAAATTCAGCATTACTATCGCTGCTATTACTATCACTTATGATCCGATTTTTTACTCGTCGAGCCATGATTACTATACGCATGGAATTCTGTATGATAACTTTAGTTAAAAATCAAATCAGACGTAGAAAGTTTCGCTCAAAGTGTCGAATAAGTGATATTGTAAATATAGACGGATAGATATAAAATATTTTTGTTCATAGCATCGCATAACAGATTTATTCATATCAGATATTTCATTTACACCACCAAAAAACATTAATAATGAAGCAAAATATCCCGTACATTGCGTCGCATGAGTATTAGTGCAGATATCTTGTTGATAATAATGAAAAAGTTAGCTTTAATATGGATATAATAAAAAATTCTTTCACGTAATAGTTTCAGAATTTTAAATTTGATAGTTTCTTTAACGCACGTACGAATTTAAAATATCTACAACGAACATTTCACTCAGTCAGTAAAAATGAATGATCTGAATTTGAGACAGTTTTTTTCATTAAGTATGTCTTATCGCTATTCTTCCGCTAACTTTTCAGTGCTAATAATGACTGGAAAGTCTATAGTAGTTATGCACGATAGTGTGTCGGCTATCGCATTTTCTTTGCCACTTACACGAACAATTTCGGTGGCGAATTGACCAATAAAATTTAACTGTTTAATTTGTCTTAATAATATCTTTGCCGACCTCTGGTAAAAGACTAAGGTCAATGATCTGTCTTTATAATAAGTTATCTCCTTTCTATGAAGTTTCTATTATATTTGATTATTTCGTAGTTCACCGGTAGTTGCTGATAGCTCCTGATTATTTTTACTTTACTAGTTTGCACTGAAGCTTTTTCGAAAATGACATTATAAAGGCCATATTTTTATGTCCCGATGTTACTAATCGTAAAACATCATCCAAATAGCATTATGTACATAGTATATAAATAACCGAAGAATTAGAAAATGAAATTCATGAGAAATTTATTATTCGTTCTTTAGTTTAAATAACATTTGCCAAAAATTTGAATAGGATAAACAGAATAATAATGGTTATTTTAAGTCACCTGTCATTGGAATGTCATAGCATTTTTTCCAAATCAATAGACAAAAAGATATTTTCACGAAATCTTGGATATGTGATAATGAGTAGTGATTTGGTTTCTTTACAGTATTTAATTTTCTATAGTTTCATAAAGACACTAAACTGATATTTTTCTAAGGCCTATATGTAACAAGTCCATGGACTATCTGACGGATGTGGAATTTCCAGTTTCTATTAAATATGTAAATTTTGCCTTTTTAATCAATAATTTTTTTGGTGATAGCCGAAGAAACACTTACGCTACTGGGAATCCTTTTATTTATATGTGATATATGGCATGCCGCTCTACACACGAACGGCTGAAATGGTTTTATTAAATCTGGGAATTGTCAGTAATTTGTGGTATTATGAAACGGGTTTCATCTTGGAAATTGAGGTCTAGAGGTTAACTGTCTTCCTGTCTTCTTATAGATTTGATGTCTTGAAGATATTATCGTCGATCTATAGATTCAAGTTATAAAATAATGCATTAATAATAAATCATCAATAGAAACATCGATGATGTAAAATATCTAACTTTACTGTCTTTTTAAACCTATATCTAACTTAATAATATCCTTTCTCTGTAGATCTAATCAGCATTTTATACATATGTATTAAGGATATATTAACATTGATGTTAATTAAAAAACATAACCCTCTTTTTTTTATGATGTGATGCCTGTGTTGTCAATAAGTAGTAAGAAGTCCTTGCACTTGATACTTTAGACTTTTCCTGATTGACGTCAATCGGGAAAAGTCTTTATATAGTAAAATATATTTTTAGGCCTAGTAGACTTTGTGTACTAACTATTCCTGAGATTGATTTTGTTAAGTCATCACTATGACAATTTAAAATCTGCAAAAAATCGTTCAGTTGGTTACTTATTGCAGCGAATGTATTGTTACCTTACATTTATGTTCATATGCTTTATTTGTACAGGTTGCTGAGAATAATAACCTTTATATTTTTGTGAAGAGTATCATAGGTAACTCGGGAAACCAAAGATTTTTGGCGTTTCGGCGTTGGCGCTACTGGATCTATGTAATATGTAAACGCGATTTTCACCAATCCCGTTGGCAGATAAAATATTACAGGCCTCCGACTATGGAAATAAGAAAGACTTGTATATATATAAAAATGAAATAAAAAAACAAAAGAAAGAAAAAATTTCTTTCTTCTATTTCTCTTTTGGTTCTTGTAAATAGTCTTTTGAATTAAAGATTATTCTGAAAGTAATGGATACAGAACTTTATATTTTAAACGTAGATAATTTAGTTATTTGTTGTATGAACTATTGGAAATTTAATAAAGTTTATAAAAAATAAATTATTTAAAAATAATTGTTTAATAAAATCATTTCACTCTTCTCTTGGGTAGAAAAAAAGTATTTGTTTTTTTTTTTATGAGACATGGAAACTTCTGCGTTTAGGAAATAATCTGTTATTAGGTTGTGTAATCCACAGTACATTAGACAACATATAGTCATGTAATTAATAATCATTAACCTATTATAGAAATTATAAAGCATATGTACATCAGATTCAATAATATAGTATAGAATTTTACTTCCTTTACAAACTAAGAATTTATATATACATGCTTAAAATATAAAAAATGTAAAATTTTATATTAAATTCTGAAAATACCAAAGAGGCGAAACGATTATTTCGATCAAGAATTTGTATAAATT
The DNA here is from genome assembly GCF_910589235.1 of Vespa crabro. Taxonomy (NCBI): domain Eukaryota; kingdom Metazoa; phylum Arthropoda; class Insecta; order Hymenoptera; family Vespidae; genus Vespa; species Vespa crabro. Next base: position 4,792,066 of record NC_060957.1, read on the forward strand.
TAAAGACAAATAATTCAATCTGATTGAATGTAATTTGATTTTTAAATACACAAAAAATCGCGCTCTTATTTATATGCACATATTAACCAATGGCTGGTAAGTATCAATCGAAGTTTTCCGAAGATAACCGAAGTCGATTGAATCAGACTTCGTGCATCAGAAAAACGCAACGAATGGCGTATTTCAGTTTAATCTTGACGTGTGACAAGCAGTGTATCGAACAGTGTCGAGAGATTTTCGAGAAGTGATCGTTGCCATCGACGAGAAACATCGTGCAGATTGTAATAGGTTGTAAATTAATCGCAACGCACATGACTCGTGAGATTCTAGTGTCGATATAAAAAAAGGTGAAAAACGCCGCGTTCGTTACATCGTTCGAACGTGAAGCGTAGATTTTCTCTTGGTCAATAACAAAATTTGATAGAGCTATGATGACGAATCGGACTTTATATGTAAAACTTCGAGGTCATCATTTGACAGGCAGGCCTTCGTCATCGATTATACTTGGATCTATTTTTTTTATTCTGATATCCTTGTCCTGGTTCACGTGCGTTGTAAGTAAACGAAATATTATTTTCATGTCGCATTTAAGGCCGAAGTATTGTGATGTTTGTGTATATAATAACAATCGTCTTATGTATGCGTCGAATGTATATATACCACACCCAATCACAGTTCTTTTTGAATAGTATGTGTTGTCCGTGACGTCACCTCACCCGATGTTTGAGAAAGCCTATTGATGACTTTCGATCGTTAGTAGGGGTTTATTCGATTTAATTATGCCATGTTTTCTTGACCCGTTAAAGAACAATGTTTCGAGGCGTCGAGACTTCTATTGAGCTGAGGTCAAAGCTTAATATGCCTATTAAATACGATAAGATAAATCTAACTTATTGCTCTATTACAACATGTAATCATGTAATTTTATAAAGAAGTAATTCTTTATATATACATCTTTTTTTATATTTAGGCATAAATACACCTTTCATGCGAAAATAATTTTTTCCATATAGAATAATAAAATAAAATAATATTTGCCTTGTGAGATGTGCAGACTTTCTTCCGACCAGAATAGCTATTGACGTGATGTTTTCCAAGATAAACGGCTATAATACATATTTTCGTTTTATTTTAATACATTGTCGATCCTTCATACAAAAATATAATATGAATATCTGCGAAGTTACATCGTTTTAATGTTATCGCCTTAATGACTAAGAGTTTAATAATATGTGATTATAAATGCTATTCCAATAAAAGTGATACTAATAACTAAGGAATGTGCCTTATCTAGTTGACTCAGTATTTTATTCACGGAACCATATTTGTAGTTAAGAAATGCTCAAATTTCAAATGTCTTTGTAAGAAATTCTCTATTTGTTTTTCATAGATTTATTGAGTATTTATTTTTAAAAAGTTATACAATTAATAATAATACCATTTTCTTTCTATACATAAAATTTGTTCTTTAAAATTTTTGTATAAAATTATATGGAATATAACATTGTAACGAAAGTTCTATCCGATTATTGATTATTGATTAAAAGCTTTGACACCAAGACACTGTTGACAAATGTGAAACATGAGCAGAATTAAAGTATAGAAAGCATTCATGTGACACTCTTCGAACATTTTAATAGGCTTGATCTAAACCACCAACTATTACATAATTAAAAATTGTCATTTATAAAAGTCTTTTGTTAATTTTTCTATAGAAATAAGAACTAATGTTATATATAATATGTAGTAATAACAAGAATATATTTTAACAATTATTGATATCTCTTTACTTGTAAACAGGTAAACAGTGCAGATACTGACCATTGTATCTGGTATGGGGAATGTTATAAAGATATTTATACACATATCAAGAACTGCCATTACACTGGTCCTGCTAAACCGTTAGATAAGGAAGGACAAAAACTGCTTGCTGAGCAGTGTCCACATTTAATAACTGATATAAACAAGAAAACAAATACTTGTTGTGACATAAAACAATTACAAACATTACAACAGAATATAAAACTTGCAGCAAACTTTTTGAAACGTTGTCCTAGCTGTTTAGATAACTTATCCAAACATTTTTGTGAATTTACTTGTAGCCCTCATCAAAGCAGTTTTATAAATGTTACAGAAACATTAAAAGATAATGGTAATTATATTTCTTGTTTGCTTATATTATTATTCAATGAAAGAAATATAATAATGTAATATATCTTATAATTGGGAAAAATTCAATCTTATTTAACTATATTTGTCACATCTGTTATTTTTATTGATTTCTAGGTATTGAATATGTAAACAAAATAGATGTATATATATCTAACAAGTATCTAGATGGAACCTATAAATCTTGTAATAAAGTATCAGTTCCAAGCACAGGTCAACTTGCTTTGGATATTATGTGTGGGGAATGGGGCTCAAGCCGATGTTCTCCAGCAAAATGGTTTCACTACATGGGTGATGCTTCAACAAATAGTTTCGTTCCCTTTCAAATTACATATATTGATACAGATAATCCTATTGGCCCATTTAAACCAATGAATCCAGAAATTACTCCATGTAACAAATCATTGAATGTAAGTAAAATATTGGTCACATTTTGATGATTTTACATATACTAATGTATATTGTAAAATATATATTATATTATGTTAATTAGAACATCTCCAAATATTCTATTTTGTTTGTTTATTTATAAGGAGCATACTCCAGCATGTAGTTGTGTAGATTGTGAAGATAGCTGTCCAGTTCCACAACCAGTTCCATTACCTCTAAGGCCATTCAGTCTTTTTGGTTATGATGGATATGAAGTTACAATGATAATTATATTCATTTGTGGATCAGCTATTTTTGTTTTATTGGAAGTTTGTTTCAGCAATCGACAAAAAATTGGTAAGAAGCAATAGTAATTTAATATTAAAATAAATATTTAAAAGGAACATTGCAAATTTTTATCTTAATACACATAGTGTGACTATAAAATGCTATGCATTTTTTATTTTGTTTATGCCATATTTTTATAATATATATTTTGCTTATATTTTTTATATACATTTACACATTCATTTATTTGATTTTATAGTGACTAATTTAATTTAACTTGTATTAATATTACTAAATTTTACTGACACATAGGACTCTAATAAACAAGTTTTTATTTTTCATGAAGAAAACTTGTAAATTAATACTATTGGTTATCTTTTTTTGTGGTTATTGACTGTTTACTGTTGTTTTATAATCTACATAACTCTTTATATTTTGGTTGTGGTTTAATCTATCATTACTTTCAATTTTTTACATAATATATACAAAATTTTAAATAATATATATTCAGTGTTTCTGATATTTTATTTCAAGATTATTCAGAAGTAATATGACTATACTGTGTGTGTGTGTGTGTGTGTGTGTGTGTGTGTGTGTGTGTGTGTGTGTGTGTGTGTAAAGGTTAAGTATTTAGTGTACTTAATTTGAGTAATATTAAGATTTATTGTTTTACATAATATTGAGCGTGAAATGATATACAGTATATCTCTTGAATCTGTATAGAAATAACAACATATTTCATATAATAGGTATGAATGTACTAATATTTGTTACATTACATGCAAAATATATGAAAGTACTTTTGGAATAAAATACTTTCTGATTAGTTGTGTATGTATGGTGTGTGCGTATATATAGTTGCACGAGGGGAGGAGGTAGGAAGACAGGTTGGTAGGCGCCTGGCAGCTGGTTTACACCACCCAGGAGATGGTGCTCGTATTGCCCTTGCAGCTGATCAGGAAGACAGTCCACTACAATCTAAACGTTCCAGTAGGTTTTCTCAATCCTAATTCTTTCTGGATAATATGCTTCTTGTATTTCTTCTTTGTATTTATTCGTTTTTGCTTTGTTAGTTTTGTTTTTCACGCTTTCTGCTTTGTGTGTGTGATTTCTTTTATTAGTTTTTTTTCATTAATCATAAATAATTCTAATACAAATAATATATATCTATTAAGCAGATAAGATTAAATAAGAACTACAAAAACTATAAAAACTACAAAGAAAAACGTTATGCTCAAGAAAGATAGTTTATTTTAATTATTACATTTACTGCATTAATAATATTGTTTAAATAAGTATTTACATTAAAGTGTTCTAATTTTCTTTTTTTCTATTTCTTTTTAAATAAAATTTCTTTTTAAGTAATCACTTTTATATAATTTTTATTATTTATTATTATAATTATAGAAAATGTGCTATTACTATTATATGTAAATATAATATTGTTCTAATTTATATATATATATATATATATATATATATATATATATGTATATACATTACTTGCTATAATTAAATTTACGTTATTTATTTCTCTTTTTTATAATTCTATGCATTTAATAATTTATATTTGGATCATTTTTATAATATTCTAAGATTGTTGTTTCTTATATTATCATGAAAATTATTTTTGCAGCTAAATAAGTGCTAACACTAAAGAGATGATATAATATTGCTTTTGTTTATGCTTAATGTTTAATTGTCATTTTATGTGCATACAAAATTTGTTCTTACATATTTATGTAATCAGAAATCATTAGAGTTCATACATTCATTTTTACAGGTGTTATATCAGCTGATGAATTACCTACTGGCTTTGAAGATACACAATCTACTTTTATTGAAAGATTAGGTGCAGGCACTGATAAATTATTACAAGAATTTTTCTGTTGGTGGGGTACAGGTAAATGAACGTGGTGACTTAAACTTGACTTATGACTACATGATTATTGCCTTTGTTTTAATATAAATACTTTTTTTTATTCTAGTTTGTGCATCACGTCCATGGTTAATACTTTTTCTTGGATTTCTTTTTATTGTTGGTTTGGGACATGGAATAAAGTATATGAATGTTACTACAGATCCAGTAGAATTATGGGCATCACCATATTCGCGCTCACGTATTGAGAGAGAATATTTTGATGAACATTTTGAACCATTTTATAGAACTGAACAAATTATTATAAGTACTTTGGGTTTACCTAATGTGAGAAAAATTACAATATTAGAACAATATTTATTTCATATATCTACTCAATATTGTTAAATAACTAAGTTAATATAATACTATATTTTAATATCTTAAATTTTTCAGATCGTACATAATACTTCTAATGGTCCTATAACATTTGGACCCATATTTAATAAAAATGTTTTCAAATATGTTTATGAACTGCAAGAAAAAATTAAGAAAATTTTGACTCCTAGTAATTATACTTTAAGTGATATATGTTTTGCACCGTTAAGAAATGCTTTTACTGATCAACCAACAGTAGAAGAATGTGCTATTCAAAGTGTTTGGGGTTATTGGCAAAATGATTTAGAAAAGTTTGATATATCAACTCTTGAAGATAATTATACTGTAAATTACTTAGATCATTTTGTGATGTGTTCACAGTAAGTTATATATATATATATGTGTATATATATATATATATATATATATATATATATTCTTTAAATAACTATATTTAAAAAGAAAATATTTTTAAAATATCTCTAAAATTTCTGATAATGTATTTTCAGAAATGCATACAATCCTGATTGTCTTGCGCCGTATGGTGGGCCAATTGATCCTGCTATTGCTGTAGGTGGCTTCCTTTCGTCAGGACAAGACTTGCATAATGCATCATACGAAAAAGCTACAGCTGTTATTCTTACTGTTCTTGTAAACAACTATCATAACAAAACAAAATTACTGCCAGCTTTAGAATGGGAGAAAAGGTGATATCACTAAATACTTTATTATAAAATAATCATGAGCAATAATTAAATATTTGATATTGTTTACTATAGTTTCATCGATCTTATGAAAAACGTGTCAGCGAAGATACCATCTTATATGGACATAGCATATACCTCCGAAAGATCGATTGAAGATGAACTAAATCGTGAATCTCAATCAGATATACTGACTATTCTTGTTTCTTATATTATTATGTTTGCATATATTGCAATCTCTCTTGGTCAAATCAGAACTTGTAGCCGGCTTTTGGTAAGCATTATGTTTAGTATATATAATCTGAAACATTTTTAATAAAATACAATGTTATTTCGAACATTGATTTGTTTCAGATTGATTCAAAAATTACACTTGGTCTTGGAGGTGTCTTAATAGTTTTAGCATCTGTTATTTGTTCTGTTGGTTTATTTGGATTTGTAGGCATTCCGGCAACACTTATCATAATCGAAGTAATTCCGTTCCTTGTACTTGCCGTTGGAGTTGATAATATTTTTATTATGGTACAAACACATCAAAGAGAAAGTCGAAGACCAAATGAAACAGTTCCGGAACATATAGGTCGTATACTTGGTCAAATTGGACCTAGTATGTTACTTACAAGTGTATCAGAAAGTTGTTGCTTTTTCCTGGGTATGCATTAGCTGTATATATCTTATTTATAACATGAACATATACAAAGTTTCAATCATGTAATATCAATATATATGTACATGGCATTTATTTTACTAATAGGTGGATTGTCTGATATGCCTGCTGTGAAAGCTTTTGCTCTTTATGCTGGTATGGCATTGTTGGTGGACTTTATTTTGCAGGTCACATGTTTTGTCAGTTTATTAGCTTTAGATACACTTAGACAAATGGTATGTATTATATTATATTCTAAAAATTCTTATTAAAGGTAATGTTACATTAATATTTTCGTTTTAGAACAATAGACTTGATGTATGTTGTTTCATCCATGGTTCAAAGAAAGACACGGGTGAAGAAGTGGTAGATGGAATTTTATATAAAATATTTAAAGTAGCATATGTTCCTTTATTATTAAAAAAATGGGTACGTACATCTGTAATGGTGGTTTTCTTCGGTTGGCTTTGTACCAGCATTGCTGTTGTACCACATATTGAAATTGGTTTAGATCAAGAACTTTCTATGCCTGAAGATAGTTATGTACTGAAATACTTTAAAGTAAGTCAAATACTAAAATTATTTAATTAAGAAATGAAATGATTATAATTAATTTTTTTTTCGTACAGTTTTTGAATAATTATCTGTCAATTGGACCACCGATGTATTTTGTTGTTAAAGATGGTTTGAACTACTCTGATACACGCCAACAAAATTTAGTTTGTGGTGGTCAATATTGTAACAGTGATTCAGTATCTACCCAGATATTTACTGCATCCAAACAATCAAACAGGTAACAAATTACACATTGATTTTCAATAAAAAGGATAAAAAAATTAAATTTTATTTATTTCTACAGTACATATATAGCAAAACCTGCTTCATCTTGGCTAGATGATTATATTGATTGGTCTCAGTTAACTGGTTGCTGCAAATATTTCAATGCAAATAATTCTTTTTGCCCACATACAGGTAAAGAAAATTTTATATATATTTATATTACTCCATTTATAGTTTTCAAGTAGAACGTGACTTCTTATTAACATAAAAATTTACAGATATGTCCAGTCATTGTTCTATATGCAATATAAGTGAAAATGAATATGGTAGACCAGTATCAATGGATTTCCAAAAATATATATCATTCTTTTTAGAAGATAATCCAGATGAAACTTGTGCTAAAGGTGGCCATGCTGCCTATGGGCATGGTGTAAATTATATTACTGACCCAAATTCTGGTTTATCTTCAGTAGGAGCATCCTATTTTATGGCCTATCACACAATTTTGAAAACATCTGCAGATTATTATGAGTCAATGAGAGCAGCGCGACTAGTTTCAGCAAATATAACAAATATGATTAATGTACATCTTACACGTCTGGGAGAAAATAGAAGCGTAGAAGTTTTTCCCTACAGTATCTTCTACGTATTTTATGAGCAGTATTTAACTATGTGGCCTGATACATTGAAAAGTCTTGGCATTTCTTTACTTGCCATTTTTGTTGTGACATTCTTATTGATGGGTTTAGATATTTTCTCTTCTTTGGTCGTTTTGATAACAATTACAATGATTGTGGTCAATATTGGAGGATTAATGTATTGGTGGCATATTACATTAAATGCTGTATCACTAGTAAATCTCGTAATGGTATGTATAAATTCGCAAATATTGAAATTAAATAGAAATATTATAGAATTATATATAGTATCTGTATATTTGTATTTAATAACGATTAAAGTGTTTATCATTTTCCAGGCTGTAGGAATAGCTGTAGAATTTTGTAGTCACTTAGTGCATTCATTTTCCGTATCTGTTAAAACAACTCGAATTGATAGAGTGGCTGACGCTTTAACAAATATGGGAAGTTCTATATTTAGTGGTATAACACTTACCAAATTTGGTGGTATTATAGTACTTGGTTTCGCTAAAAGTCAAATATTCCAGGTATTTCATTTAGCATATTATTGTAGGTATAAATTAAACATGGAATCATTATTTATAACCAAAAAAAATATTTGCAGGTATTTTACTTTAGGATGTATCTGGGAATTGTCTTGTTTGGCGCTGCACATGGTTTAATATTCTTACCAGTGTTACTTAGTTATATTGGTAAGACAATTATAATATTAATAATAATGATAACATTATAAGAAAATTAGATTCTTATAATATAAATAAGGATATTAATTGTACAGTTAATAGTTTTTTTTTTTTAATTTGATATTTGGTAACTTGATATTTGCAAAATAAATAAGTACTGTTTTCATTCCATAATATATTTTTTAATTTCATAAATGTACATTATATAACATATAAAATAAAATGAGCTAGCATCATAGCTCCTGGTCATTTTAGGCTCACCCATGAATAAAGAGAAGCTGGCCAATCACAAGAGAGCAATACGGGGAAATTTGGACAGTGTGCAAGAGACCTCTTTAAATCATCGCGTAAGCAAACTCAATTCTCCTCCCACACCCACCACAACTACACCTACCTTCAGAGTGCTTGAATATGAAAGATAGGTATGCAGGAGATTAAACATCTACTTAAAAGTTTGTACTATTATTCAAATATAAAAGTATTATTTTCAAATAAAAGTAAAAAGATAAATTATTGTAATCATGACAAACTTTATTGGTTTGTACTATATTTGTTTGTATTTAAAGATATTTGTGATTGTCTATAACATTTTCAAACTGTTTTCTCCTCTATCTTTCATGCTAACACTTAACACTACATTTTTTTATTATTATTTTAATTAAAGATTTTCTTTATTCTTCTTTTTAGCTTTATTGCATTTATTTTTAATTTTTATTCTCTAGGTAAATATACCTAACTAATAAGTTAATGAGCTTTTATTCAAGATAGAGATAGAAATGAAATCAAGAATTGTATTCTTTGCAAGAATATAATATATAGTTTTTTTAGTCATATGTACTATTTATTATCACATATTTAATTCAGTATTTTATATTGTACATATCATCATATTCATAAATTATACTTACTTTTTTATATTATTGTAACAAATAACATAATTCTCTATTTTTATATTTAGGATATTATTACAACTGTAATATGCATACAATTGCAGTTTTAATCACTTGTATATATGTAGACAATTAGACACTCAGAATATTGTTTGCAGTTAAATGAAATAATTATTTAAAAATATCGTAATATCTTATATTTGCTGCTATATATACAAGATCAAATGTTTTATAGAATTATTCTATCTTTATTTGTTAAATTCAGCTGTTTTCACATTGATGAGTGTGGGAAGAAATATTGTATGTGTCAATTATTGTTATATTAGAATTATGTTTTTGTCGATATTAATGTTACATGTTAAATATGCTTACAATTTACATTTGATTGATCAGTTTCATTATTAAAGAGCTCTTGTGATTGGTTAGCAAAATAGAAAACATAAGAATGGAATTACTAAAATATTTTTATCATGGATAGGTTTAGTAATTTAATATTCGAAGTTCTTATATTTTATTTTTGTGTTATTGTTGATTTTTTTTTTTAGAAATATATTTATATGTGTTAGAGTATAATGTACACTTATTTTTTGTTGTTCATTAATAATATTAATCTTATAATTTTAGGCGTGATGTCACGCCGAGGGGCCAGGACAATCCACCACTGCTCCAACAGGTCTAAACATAATTCTAGGAATCAGAGGTGTCACAATGTCAACTCTCCTCTTCTCCAAGACGATATCTATCAACAACCAACCACTTCCTACTCCAGTGTGAATGACATCGATGCGATAAACCATCATGTGACGTTTTAGCGTTAAATCGTTGTCAATCAAATTAATACAATTTTTATATGTCTAGAGACTGAAACAAAAATAAGGCAACAAGAATGTTTGTTTTCTTGTTAGAAAATGAGTTATTCTTTCTTAAACAAGTAGGAAGACATTTGTGTAAGTCTCGTCTTTAAATTAGATTTACATACTAATTCTTTTATATATATTATCTTTTGCGTGGAAGCTATGTCTTATAAATGCGGCGAATACAAGCAAAGAACGTCAATAGTGATTATTTGTAGCATCGAAATTGATGATTTATTGCAATTTATTATATTGGCATTTCGTATTTCTAAAAAGAGAAAGAAATTCAAATTTACATATTTAGATTTTTTTTTTGGCTTTAAATTATTTATTTTCTGCAAGATTTTATAATTTCTTTATTTTATTAAACTTATAGGTAAACTTCCTATTAGGGTAAATTCAATACTTACATAATTCAGTTAGTAAATGAGCTCTTTTTAAAGGTTCCATTTTTATAGGAATCTAGTCCTTTATTATCGGGCACACATGATTTACATGCATTTGTATTAATTTTGTTATTATTGTTTATTTAGAGCATGGTAGGATTTGCATTTTTTATAAATTGTGAGGCTGATCATATATTCTGATACTGACGTTACTTATATCATTCAGAATATGCCTAAATTTTTAATTAATTAGATCTATAGATAGTTATTGGTACATATAATTATATTTTCTAATATATACAAGTAATATTAATACATATTATGTTAATATCTAAATTATTATGTTATATTCAAATAATGTCGAATATTAATAATGTCCACATCATTTTGTCCAAATGAATGTTGCCGTCCGTAATTGAAATTATTGGAAAATTAATTATGAAGCAGTTTTTAAATAAATAAAATCGTGAAAACGTGTTCTTTTAAAAGGGTATGAAATTATCGGCGCATATATTTTTATTTAATTGTATTAATAAATGTATTGTATCGGTATCAGTATATGAAAATCTGTCTCACATTTGTTTCTTTTAATCTTTTACAAACTGAAAGAATTATTGATTATACAAATAGTAGTATTTTTAATTTGCAAAAGTATTTTGTATCGGATATAATGTTAAGAGTAAATTAAGTTATTATTCTAATAGTAAATAAATGAGTTTTTAGCAAATTTAGGCAACATGATTGTAATACATAATTGGAGAAAAGGTTAAAAAGAGATATACCATGACTGCGCTTATATAACGTATACGATTTGTCTGAAATCATTATGTTATTATATTTTTTTACAGTCGAGGTTAGTTGTTTACTGTAAACAGTATATCCGATCTACTTTAAATTTCTATAATAGCTTTCATCGATAATAAGTAATGTGTACTATTTCATTAATGTGATTATTGGTATTAACGTGTACGTTTTTTAGTAAGTAAATTTAATTACTCACTTTATAGATATTCTGTTTTGCGATACGTAGTATGACATATTGCAGTATTGTTTGGTTGTAAATGAAAAATTGACGAATGAATAATTAATCTTACACGAGTATATTACACGGTGTTTGTGATGCTTTTTCCTTCAGAATTTGTAACTTTTTTCACAAAGTTAAGTATATAAATTTTATATGAAATATAACTTTTATACTAACTACAAACAGTAAATAGACATGTTACAAACTCAATAGGTGAAATTGTTAGTCGATAGATTTAAAAATATTACTAGGATATACTACATGCAGATGAATGCTCCAAAAGAGGACGGAGTATTATTCTGTCTTTTAAATTTGTATATCTTGTTGATTATCTTACGTAAATTCAATATTCTATGTAAAGTATACATTCGATGTGTGAATGATATCGCAAATCCAATATAAATGTTTATCGCCTGATAATATATGAGAAGTAATATATTTGGATTCGCTTAACAATGTATAACCATTCTAAAAGATTGCATATCATTGATGGTTTTGAGATCAATCTGCAATACATTAAATAAAGTGGATAGGCATCAAATTAATCCATCGTAATAAACAGCGTGTTAAGGGTACCAAAGCTAACGGAGAGAGAATTGTGTTGTTAACACATTAAGAATAAATTCTCTCCTATTTGTATCATGTGTTATAATTATTTTTTCCCATATTTTAATTAAATTAAATACGTTGTCTTTTGTGCACGCACAAAAAGGTTACTATAATTTTTCAACAATTTGTTAACACAATTCGTGTAAAGGACCAAATAGATGCACTGCTGGACAGTTGTCATCAGGATTGCCCAAGAATTGTGCATATAACTCTTGATATCGTGATAAAGTTAAACCGCCACGTCTTCTATCGTCATCCTATTGACACATGATTTTTAAGTAATGCTTATTATTTAACAAAAAATAAAAAAATGAAAAGTAAGATTGAAACTTACGTTGAGAAGATTTTGATAAGCTTCATCGAGAATATTCACGTTATCCACGGCTATTCTAGTAACGCAATTGTATCGAAATTCATCGGCAGCAATGACACCATCGTCTAAAAGAAAAAACATTTAAACATTCAAATAGTAAGTTAAAAATAGTTACTACTCGCATACACATAAACGTACCATTTAAATCAACTATCTTGAAATGACTGTCTATAAACATTTTCATTGCTTGTGGAAAATCTCGATAATCTTTACCGACGCAACTTCTTTGAACGGCTTCCTTGAATTCCTCTATTGTCACTATATCGTCCTAAAAGTAAATACATATATAGTTAAGAGAATATTAATTGGATCCAGATTTTTAGTTTAGTATTTACTTATTATTTATTTACTTTATTAAAATCTGCTAATTCTGCAATCTCTTCCCATAAAGAAAGCATTATATGAAGATTTTCTTGATATCTATTATAATTGAATTCTCCTTTTCCTTCGATCAGCGTCATCTTTAATGCCATACATTCAAAATCGTGTTTTTCAAGTATACCATTATTATCGATATCTAAATGACATGATTGTCTATATTATTATAGATATTACAAAATTAGATATTTGTTTTTTAAATATAGTATTTTATAAAGTTAAATTGTATATGTATATATATACACATATGCCAAGTTAGTTAACAAATCAATCAAATCGTGCCAATTTGTTTCTTAGCACATTTTTGCTATTTCATTGGTAATTTTTCAAATTTGTACGTTTTAAAGTATTGTAGAGCGTCATTAAACGCATGCTTCGATTTTTAAAACTATAGATCGTGTATAAACATTACAAAAAATGATACGCATGTATATAGTTTTACAAAAAAAATACAATATTATTTTATTCATCTATAATATTTCATGTTTTATTGAAGTTTTCGTTCGTAATGAACGTTCATCGTTCATAAATAGAAGGTATAGAATGTTATATGTATAGAGATAACAAGGACCAAGTTGCATGATTATGTCATAAAACAAAGTTTAGCACCGATTTAGATCTGGCATGAACGAAATGCGGACATTGATACGACATTGTGGTATACTTTAATTCCTTTTCTTTTCCTTTTTCATATTAAAATACGATCGAAAAATTTCCACAACACCATCCAGATAAAGTAGTTTTTTAACGATGTTAGTAACAAAATAGAAATATAAGTTCAGGTTTGATGAAATAATACATATACATATTATCTTATTATTCTTATGCAAATTCAAAAACACACCAGGTCCAACATTCCTTCGTTTTTTTATCATATAGTCGAAGTTCAATGTTAGTCGAACATAATTTTGAGCGTAAGTTAAACAAAAAAAAATTATCAGTTCGTGAATGTTATATAGTATATATGTATATATCAGTCAAAAATAAATAAAAAGTGCATATTTGGACTGTCTGTACGTGGTATCCACGTGGTTACAAGCACGGATACTAAAGAGTCTGATTTTTTTCACACGCATGCTCCTGCTCTCCGGAAAGGGCAACAGCGGCGTGTACTAACCATACAGAAATCTCACAATAAAACTAACGCGATTATCCCAGCTGTAAGCCATCCTTCTTTACGATGTTCGCAAAGCGATACGTGCGCACTCCTTGCACACACTCGCTCTCTTCGCTTTTATAAAGTTCCTATTTTCTTGCGCCTCTTTCTTTCTCTCTCTCTCTTTCTTTCTTTTTTTTTCCTTCTCTTTTTCCCTTTTTTTAGTTTTGTTTTAATTCTTCCTCTTTCTCTATTTTTTTTTTCTATTTAAGAGAATAGTCAAACGATAAATCCCCTCGATAACAGTTTCTCTCTTCTCTCTCACGGGACCACTTGTCTCTTCGGAGACAAAAAGAGAGGAAACAGAGAAGGAAAACAGAAATTTAAAACGGAGAAAGTCGCTCGAGAGGATGGTGCTTTGCACTGAACTCGAGTCGACTGTCTGGACTGTTAAATCTAAGTTTAGATTTCTCTTCCGAGGGAAGAACGTTATTAGTGGCGGTGGTGGTGGTGGTAGTGGACGTCCTGGTGTTACACTTGTTAAAAGATGGAGAGGGGAATGATAGAAAAGTTAACCAGATGGTAACGATCAGTGTCACAGATATCACAGAAATTACATTTCATTTTAACGTTATTTCTATCGTAATATTCGACTATTAATTCGATTAAATTGCAATAAATGTCATCTATTAGTTCTGCTGAATTCGTATACGTCTCATTTATTATTTGGCAATTTCAACATTGTTGCGAAGCAATCTAGGCTCGAAGAATCTAAATATCACACATTGCTCTTTCGTGATTGTTTCTAATTTCAAAGGAGGTCGCGTTTGAAACAACAGCGAGTTAATTCCGCCGATTATCCAAATTCGTTTTTATATAACATATAAAATGTATTTTTTTCTTAACATACTATTAACAATTTTCCACATTTTCCATGCTAAATTATAAATTCTTCCTCGTTGTTCTTTGTCGATTAGCTCTACATTTTGTTTATTTTCACTTTGCAAACGTAATCAATTCGATGTAGTTTCATTATTACTAAAGATCACTAATTTTATCTCTTGGAAGCTTAATATCCATGTACCCGTTGTCTATATCTAAAAACGATAAACAAAGGAGTCAGGAACAGGTGTAGGCGATGATGAAAACATTTATTGTAAAATACCAATTTTCCGCGATTGCATCATCTCTAGTTGGCTCGTTGAATAGATACAGATTTCCGGTGTCGAAATAGAAATAGAAAATAGGAAATTTGAAGCTCTCACAATATTTATCAATGCGTTTTACGTCTACCCAACGTAATTAAAGAAATATTGTACGTCAATATCATTAATCAAAATGCATTTTCATATCCTCATTTATATGTCCTATATATTCAATCATCAAATTCGATATCGTATTGATTAATTTAATAATTTTTAAATAAATATAGAAATAAGAAAAAAAAGAAAAAAGAAATACTCCTTAGTAAATGGCCAATCGAATAATCGTCATATAAAGCATCACTAAAGTGAGAGGTGTTAGTTTGAAAGTACGAGCTCTCGTAGGAAGATCGTTGCACGCCGAATGATCGGCATGAGATCGAGATTTCATTCGTTGATCATTGCTCTGCTTGGCTTTTCCGGTGAGTCAAATAATTTTGGATTGGTGTCATGTCATTAACCGATTTAAAAAGAATTTTTATCGATTTAATTAATAATTTTTATTTTCCGATCATACTTTCCTATAATACTTAAACTATTTATCTTATTAAATAAACGATTTCTCGTATCGTAGTTTTGTTATATCATTGTAATTAGCATATACAAAATGAATTATATCATTTCGAAAGTGATTTCCGCATAAATTTAACACAAAATAAAATCGATCGATCAATAAAATAAAACTAATTAGAGCAAATAGTCGCTTTGAAATACACTTGACGATCTAAAGAAGGTATGGTGCGTTCTTTGCCGCGGGCAAAAATCCATTGACACGTTAACCCACTATCGTGATCAGTCCAATAAACAGAGATCACCTGTGAATCTTTTAAATGAATTTTCGATACTAATTACGAAGAAACTTATTTATGTTTTTACCAATTCAGTAAAAACCGTTACATTTCATTGAATTTCTCTGTGATATATTTCATTTTTCAGTCATCGCGGTAAAGGCGACGGAAAAGATAGAAAATGCGCCTTGCATCGATAACGATAAATTTTATCGAAATCCAAATAGACCTGCGTATAATGTTTGGTCATCTTCCGAATGTGCTAAATATTTTTTATGTTTAGGTAATTTGATAAATAGTTTCTTATTGTTATGTTCTAATGTTTTTTTTAATATACAAATCTATTATTAACTTTTGTTTTAATTTATTTACAGACAATGAAGTATTCGAATTTAAATGCTCGCAGGGATTACTTTTTGATGTGACTCGACAAATATGCGATTACAAAATGAATGTCGATAATTGTGATGTAACTTTAGGTATTTTTCTTATTAAATTTCTATATGTGTCTTGTTTCCTATTTATGTTGTAATTTATTTAAAACAGAAGTATTTAGTTAATATATATTTTTTATAACACATTTCCTATTTAATCGAATACTTTATCATTTATTGTTATAAATTAGCCAATTATCGTGTTATAAAGGAGTAAATTATTTTATCGTTCATCAGTGTAATCAATTCATTCTGATTTTTATTTAAAACGATATTTTTCGATTTTAATGTTAAATCTATTTTGAATATATTTATTGAAATTTGGAATGTATTTTATAGAGCCACAATCGCCAAAACCTTTACTCGAGAATAGTAAATGCGATGAAAAAAATTTAGCTTGCGGAGATGGTACATGTCTTCCAGCTTTATATTTTTGTGACGGAAGTATCGATTGTCCTGATGGATCAGACGAAAGTTGGTGTGGTGAGTAAAAGTAATGATGATAAATAAATTTACGTTTATAATATGATTTTATCATTTAAATTATATTAATCATAGACATGCGAAATGATCCAAGAGCTGCATCTACGTGTGATGAAAAAAAATGTCAATTACCAGATTGTTTTTGTTCGAAAGATGGTACACGCATACCAGGAAATTTATCAACTACAGCTATTCCGCAAATGATAACCATTACTTTCAGTGATGCTATCAACGCGGAAAATTTTGATCTTTTTACAAGTAAGCTTGATTACATTCTTTGTGTAAAATATATATTAATGTTAACAAATTATTTATAATTTATTATTTAGAGATATTTTCAAGTGATAAGAAAAATCCAAATGGTTGTTCTATTCGTGGAACTTTTTATGTCAGCCATCAATTTACTAATTATAGAGATGTTCAGTATTTGTGGAATAAAGGTCACGAAATTGCAGTTCATTCAATTACGTAAATATTTTGTTTTTTAAAAATAATGTTTGTTAGACTCTGTCACAAAATTTTATATTTTATAGTCATCGTGGACCAGAAGAATGGTGGTCGCGAAATGCAACTGTTGAAGATTGGTTTGACGAAATGGTTGGTATTGCAAATATTATTAACAAATATGCTGCTGTAAGAATAGAGGATATTAAAGGTTTGTCTTATGTTTTATATAGAGTATAAGTGAAAGTAAAATTCCAATTCACATATTTGGAATTTATTCCAGGATTAAGAGCACCTTTTTTGCAAGTGGGATGGAACCGTCAATTTTTAATGATGTTGGAATTCGGATTTGTGTATGATTCATCCATAGTAGTACCATTTTTAAATACACCAATATGGCCTTATACTCTTGATTATAAGATACCATATGCATGTGCAGGATCAGATCAGCTCTGTCCTACACGTGTTTATCCTGGTGTATGGGAACTTCCGTTAAACCAATTTGTAGCAGGTGTAAGTAATCATTGTAAATTAAGAAATTTTAAAGAACCATTGATTAAATGATAAATATACACATTACATTAGGAATACACTTGTGCAGCAATGGATTCTTGTCCATCTAATTTATCAGGTGAAGATGTTTATGAAATGTTAATGTTAAATTTCAAAAGACATTACCTTAGCAATCGTGCGCCTATGGGTCTTCATTTCCATACATCATGGTTCCGAACTTCAACATATTTTCATGCTTTTAATGTAAGATATTCTTCAAGTTCTATTGTATGCCTTCATAAATTCCATATGTTAAATATATGTTTATTGATGTTGTTATATGTATATTTAGAAATTTTTGGAAGATGTACTTCGACTACCTGACGTCTATTTTGTAACAAGTCAACAAGTTATAAAATGGATGCGTTCTCCAACATCCATAGATCAACTTCACAAATTTGAATCATGGCAATGCAATGAACGTCAATTTGAAAAATTTGAAATTGCATGCGATGTACCTACAACTTGTTCACTTCCTAGTAAAATATTGAAGTCTTACAGAGATTTATATACTTGTTTTGAATGCCCAAAAGAATATCCATGGTTAAGAAATGAATTTGGACAAGATTAAACGTATTAAAATGTATAATACATATATCATCAGACATATTTTGGGAAGTTGCTGTTTAATATAGTTGTACTATATTTAATATAACCATAAGACTGTTATTTATTTAAAAGGAAAACTATAAAAGATATATTTTAATAAAAAGATTGCTTTTTATATTTTTTACGTAAAATAGTTTTGTACATAATGAAAAACAAAAAATATTTCTTTTCTTACCAAATCTATATTAAATGTTATTGTTGTTGAATAATAAAACATCCTTCTGTTTTAGAAAATTATATAAATTGATTTATATATATATATATATATATATATATATACACACATATACATGTGCGTGTGTGTGTATATATATATATATATTGATTAATATTTAACCTTCCTGTTGTATAAATGGATTTTGTATAGATTCCATGCCATCAACTGGACAAATAAGAACCACTGAAGTTCCTCTACAGACTGTTAAACCCAACATACGTGTATCTTGATTTAATTTGTAAGGATCATCAGGATCTATTAAATGAATTAAAAAAAATTTGTTATTTTTTAACTAGTCATATGGATTACTTATATCATAAAGAAATATTTAATACTTTTAATATGATACTCACCCCTGAGATATTCAGTAGTATTGTCAAGTACTAAGTTCAAGAGAGGATCATAACCTTTCAAAATACCTGCTGCCTCTCTCCCTCCAGCAAATTTGACTCGGATATTTTTTTCAAGATATTTAGATAAATCAAGAATACTTTCTTTCCTTTTCTTCTCCTTATGATCTCCATGCGCGTTTTGTTGCTGCAAAAACGTATTTTGAAAATACCGGAAAATACAAGGTTATATTATAATAATTTTACCTGTTTAATCGTCTGAAAGAAGATAGTGAAGATATATTATGAATTAAGATATTTGCATTATCTTCAAAGGATTTAAAAAGAATTATATTCTTATAAACTTACCGACATTCTCAGGATAAATTAAAGTAAACGAAAGAGCGTAGGAATTATTTCTTTACCGCTTAGAATTCAGCGAAGCAACAACATGTTACAAGCCTTCTCATTCGTCCCCACATTGCAGATTCGAGAATTGAAATAAAAATTATTGTTAGTCATATTAAAATTTTAAACAATAATAAAATACATTTTTGTAAAGTAACGTACAATACAAATGATTTTTAATATTTTTATTATTTTAAAAGTTCCTAAATAAATATTGTTAGTGTTTATGAGAAATAAACTTTTTTACAATCGGCAGAAATATTTTTATAATTGCACTGAATTATAATTCATCGTTTGGAAAATATATAATAATGCATTATTTAAAAATATAAGTATTTAATTCTTACCTCAATATCAATATTTAAATAAAATATTTTATTTTTATATATAAGAACATTTAAGAAAGATCATTTAATGTATTTTTAAAAAATGGTTGCTTTTGTAAACACATGTATCAATATACTATCCATATGAATTTGTGTATCTGTGTTTTTGCACATGAATATATATATTCATTTACTTACGCAGAATTAAATGCTTGAAAAATATCAGGTTCATTGTAGTAAAACAATTTCGTAAAAGCTTGTATTTATTCATATTTGACATTATAAAAAAATACATGTTAATACATGATGTGTATATGAATGATGCAATATAGTGAAAGTGTTTGTTGGGATAATTTTGAGTACTTTATAATTGCTTTTTAACGAATGTTCATTACAATTTATGATAATATCTTCAATTTGCAAATGGCACAATATGGAAACACTTCTATTCTTTTGTTTATATCGATCACTTTTTGCATACATTTGACATTATTTAAATAAAAGTGTACAATCTGTACATTATGATCTTGTGCTTGCTAGTAGTCACTGATAATATGAGTTTTCTCATTACTACTGACGGAATTAATATTGTACGTTAACTTTTGAATGATACTTATCATTGCTTTTTTCTCACTTGCACCTTATTATTATATTGTCCTGAACTTTCTTCTGGCTGGCTGCATGGATGGACATTGTATTGCTACAATTAAAATGTACAAGCATTGCCAAGAATTTAGCTTGAAAACAAAGTAGCTTATATCTTAATTTCCTTGTTTTTTATAAAATAAGTTTCGATGTATTGTTTGTATATTGGCAAAAAAATTTATGTAGTAAATATTGACTATTCAAAATCTACCATTATAACATACATTAGACTGCGTAGTTTTGAACTGTATAACTTGTTATATGAAGAGCATTTGTCGAAAAGAAAAAAGAATTTTATATATCTGTCATACAGCAATGATAACATTGCATCACTATCATATGCTTTGGTATGATTTAGATAATATCTTGTTAATGAAGCTAGTAGATAAATGTTACGAGTACTAAAATAATTTCCTGCATAACATTATATAACAACATTTTTTTCCAGCCACATTAAAAAATATGTAATTAAATGTTTTGGGCATGGATGATTGAACATTAATTATGAGCATTTTATGTTGTTTTTTAAATTAATCAAAAATATCGTCATGTAGCTTGACGGCTTTCTTCTTGTTCTGAAAGTAGTGGAATACCAGTTAAATGTTCACCATTATTATTTTCCGTTTCATCCTGCTCCGATAGCAAAGGAACTATTTGTTGATTGTTATTATCTGTTTCTGATGGCCGTCTGCTTTGTCCTGGTAAAAAGGACATAGGTATTGTACCGGATGGAGTCGTAGGGGCTGATCGTGATAGCCACCGCTTCGTTTTATTTCTTGAATTTGGCAGTCCTAGTGGCATATACATTTTTCCACGCATTCTTCTTGTTCTATATGATCCAACATCGTTTGGACTTAAAGGCCGTTGCTGTATAGTACCATTTACATTTGAATGCAGAAGTTGAGGATGGTTTTGAGAAGGCAAAAGTGTGGTATGTCCATTAGGTAATTGTGGAAGCTGTTGAATTTTGTCTAGCAACTCGCGTAGCTACAATATTACAAGTAGATTTAGATAATGATGTTATTAAAGTAATTATCAAATAATATACATTTTAAAGAAATAGCAAAAATTACTTTATAAGAATATGAAACTGTAATTACCTCTATTGTAGGACTAGTAGCCCTTGGCGGTGAACATGGTGATTGAGCTGCTAAACTCGATATGTCTGATGTTGTTCTATGATTAGCCAATGAAACAACTGATACAACATCTCCGTTTTCTTCTCTTTCACATTCAACTGCTGATAATTCATCAACACTGTTGTTACAAGAGTACGGTGGTGGAATTATAGTGTTTGCTTCGTTTACAACATTGCACATAAAACTTGAACTCAAAGAATCCAATGTGCTTGCATGAGATAAAGATCTAAAATACCGCATTACAAATCCTGATGTTCCCTTTCCATTACTTTCATCATATCCAATTACTAATGGATACAAATCTGGTTTTGCAGTAACCTGTGCAATGATATAAAAATATTAGTAAACCTAACAATATTGGAGCAATAGTTTCATTTAAAAGAAAAAATAACATACTTCATTATAAGGAGGTGGTAATGCTTGCACAAAAGAACTGCAACGACTATATTGTGGTGGTGGATACCAAGGAGCTGTAGATGCTCTGTCAGAAGAACCACAGTCTTCTATTATGGTAGAGCGACGTCGTTTCCATAGCCAGCAGCCAAAAATTGCTGCTAAGGCTAAACCTGAAAGTACTGCTGCCCTGAAAATAACAAAAATAAAATATTAAAAATTAAATTTTTCTTAATTTTTTTTTAGAAATAAAAAAGAATTTATTTTACATACCATAAATACCAGTAGGTCCAAATCAGAAAATTAATCATCCCTGACAAATGAGAGTGCACTTGCGGAAATACTCCGTAACAACAGCCGAAAGAACAGCAGTATTTTGGAGGAGAGCAACTAAAAGATGATATATCACTTACTATAAATTTGTTTTGCATATTTCAATAAATTATATAAACGATATTTCATATTACAACTTACACATGCCCCCCATCGCATAGTTTAGAAGAAGCCTTGAAAGATAAAATAAAAATTATTGATTTTTGCTATATATATACAGAATTTCTTTTATTTAAATATAAAGATATGTTTATATCATACATTATAATCTAATCATCTAA
The DNA here is from genome assembly GCF_910589235.1 of Vespa crabro. Taxonomy (NCBI): domain Eukaryota; kingdom Metazoa; phylum Arthropoda; class Insecta; order Hymenoptera; family Vespidae; genus Vespa; species Vespa crabro. Next base: position 4,814,772 of record NC_060957.1, read on the forward strand.
CACAATGTATTAAATCAATATAAAACATTCTCAGCATTGAATTTGATCGTTATTTCGCTTCTGTTGCGATGAAGTTTTTTAATAAACAATCTCGAGAGTTCGCCCCTAACTCTTTTGATATTCCGTCGTATGAATCAAGCCAAAACAATGAACAAACAATCGAGGAAGTATCGTTCTCTTGAACGTAATAAAGAGAACTTACGTATGAATGAAAAGTACATCGAGTAAGAGTTCATTGTCTAGCAGAACTGTGCATGAAACCGACGTATTGATCGACGTCAAGTCGAAGGGAATACGATACGAGAGGAGACTCGTGTGTGAGGATATGCACTAAGTTCCTACAAATCTATAGCATGTAACAGCGTTGTATGTTTTGGCTGCATCATTATGGAACACTGCGCTGTTCTTACTTGATCAACGAACAGTAGTGTCAGGAGTATGGTCGGCACAAGTACATCAAACACGCGGCCTGCAGCTTGCACCATAATTCTAACACAGACTGTACGCCGTCGCGCTTCGATGTATGCGTTTATATATATATATATATATATATATATATATATATATATATATATATATATATATATATATATATATATACACATCATTATCCTTTATGTTATATA